>NW_026694986.1:0-10147 GCF_021218885.2 Marmota monax | reverse complement strand
TTGTTATTTACTTAAATAATGTATGAAAGATTTGGAGCATGGAGCTTGACACTTAGTACTTAGTGTTCACACTTTGTTTTGGCTTTCTCTCCATTTCCTAGAATCACATGGAAAATATAAATTGGTTAATTAGGTCTTCACTGAATGATCACTGACACTCCATCCAACTTAGGAAATGTTTGAAGAAAGCCAATGCCATATCTTTGAAGATTCTTATGTGAGGGGGCAGAGTTAGAAGAATGAAGGAAAGACCTTGTCTCCGTCTTCATATTCCTCTCCCCAGCCTGTCCTGTCTTGGGGGCAAACTCCTGTTGAGGTACTGGCAGTTTTGAGGTACATTAACAAGTAGGAGTTTCTGGGAAGGGACTTTAAATCAGGCTCCTGGAGTAATGGTATTAGAATAGTGGAGATATTTAGCCCAGAAACCTAAGAGTGTTTCTATATGTCTGAAGGGCTAAGCATGTAGAAAGAGTGTGAGTGGGGACCACTGCTAGACTGCCACAGAAAGGAGACAGAGACAGCCATGGCAGAGTCAGACCATCCAAACATGATATGGACTCTTGGGAGCGGGTGACTTTCCTGTTGCCAGGGCTGTTCAAGCAGAGGATTTCTGGGATGTTGGAAAAGGAATAAGGTTGACAGGACTCAAGATCAGCCCCTTCCAATTCATGAAGCCTTTTAAAACTTGTGGATGCTCAGAAAAGATAGGTCAGAACATGAGATGTTCCTGAAGATCAGTTGTCTAAAAATATCAAAAGTGGTTCAACTCCTGACTGGGAACAGGTCCATCTCTGTGGTAGATCAACATGCCATCTTTGGGGAAGAATAAGAATAGATAACATTGATTTTTTTTGCATTCTCAGACTGTGCCAGAACTCACATCCATATTTTAAATGTTTTCAGTTTTCCTCTTATAGTGGGTTAAGAGATAGGCGCTCAGGGAGAGAAGATGGCAGATTAGAGGAAGGGTGCACTCCCAGCAGTTCCTCAGCACAGGACTTACCAAGTAGGGAGACTGCTTCTCAGTGAGGTGGGTAAGTAAGGGAACTCACTGAAGCTTAATACTGGATTGTGAAAACCAAACTAAACCAAAACCAAAAACCATAGAGACTCAGAGAGGTAAGAAACTTGAACATAATATAAGAAATAATACATGACAGATGCATCAGCTTCGCCACCAGAGGTGGCCAGAGAGACACTGGAGGGGAGAGAGGAGCACGGGCAGAGCAGACATTGGGGCTGGTGGATAAAAAAAAAAAATTAATAATAAAGAAAAATTGATATAGGGGAAGCCTGGGGATTAGGGAGGTAGGCTAATTTTAATGGATGCAGAGTTGTTACGGGATGTTGGGAGTCGCCATGGCTCCAAAGACTAACTTCCCCATCCCCCAAGAAGAGCCGTCCAATGGTGAGCCCTGCTGGCTCACATGATCCTTACCCACCAATCAGAGCCCTGGGGCTCACATGATCCTTACCCACCAATCAGAGCCCTGCTGGCTCATAGGATCCTTACCCACAAATCAGACTAGCCCTGCTGGCTCACCTGATCCTTACCCTCCAATCAAAAAGCACCCCATGTTGGGCTGGGGATGTGGCTCAAGCGGTAGTGCGCTAGCCTGGCATGTGTGCGGCCCAGGTTCGATCCTCAGCACCACATACAAACAAAGATGTTGTGTCCCCCGAAAACTAAAAAAAAAAAAAAAATTAAAAATTAAAAAAAAAAAAAAGCACCCCATGCCAACTGTCAAACAACCCCTGGCTCTATAAATATGCAGAGCTGTTCCTCAATAAATGGGCATTTGCTCTGTCGGCAAACCTTGATGGTTCTTTCAGGGAAAGTGGCTCAGTGGAAGTAAAGCCCAATATAGCTCACCCTGGGGCAGGAAAGCTCCAAGAAAGTGGCTACTTGCCTGTGAGGGAAACATCTGTAAGGGCTGAAGAGCTCGGAGCAGAGACAGGTGATTGGGAACTCAAACAAAGTTACCAGCAACTGACTAAAAACTTTTCCAGAGGGTGCCTGAACTGAGAAACTGAAATAGGCACAAAGAAAACTATACCTGGACTATGCAGGGTCCCAGTACCAGAGGGAAAAGCTTCCTTTGTTGCTGTTACCACATCAGAGCTATTGGGAAGACTCCTTTAATAGCCTCATAGCCTGCATTCCGGAGCAGATACCCAGTATTTCATATTCATAGGGATGAGGGTGAAACCTGTGGAGATTTAGTCCCTATGCCATTAAAGTGGATTTTATCAGAGGTTTTAGAGACTGGCTTCTCCTTAGCAATAGGGAATGTGGATCAAATCCCAAACACCCACCCACAGAATTCTATAGTTTGGTCAAGACTAAACTCCAACTACTGGAACTTCCAATTTAGAACTCTGCATCATCCCAGCCTCAGAAATACACAATTTGTCATCACCCAAATTGTACTATCCCACCCTTAACTGGGAGACTGAGAGCTGAGATCTATGACAATCAGCTTTGCCTCCTAGCCACAACAGCTGCCAGCTAAGTGAGGAACACAAAGGCATTGGACTTGACAACCCCAGCCTGCAACCCCAAAGTTACAGAGTCAAAAATAAATACAAAGAATGAAAATCCATCCTTGCCAACAGTTTTGACATTCTCCGTGGAAATAATTCCTTTATTTCTCAGTATGGTTTTTTTCCTATTTTTTTTCTTTTTCCTTATTTCTGTACTTCCAGTTTTAAATCAAATTTTCTTCTTCTTTTTAAAAATTTTAACTTAAAAATTTTTAAGGCATCCTTTCATTGTACTGTATTACTTCTTTTTTCATTATGTATGTATGTGTGTGTACGCACACATGCATGAGTATGTACTTTCATTGCACAGATAGGTTTAAAAATTATATGTATATTCATTTTACTTTCACATTAATTGAAAGTAATTACTGCCTCTCCTCTGATCACTTTTCAAAATAGTTTAAACTTTCTTTTGCCTTCCCTCCCTATTGTTTCTGTACTTAAGAATGTGATCCCACGAAATAATAGAATCATGTAGTTTATATAATTCCAACCCCAAGTTTGACGTCATGATTATTAATACAGTGGATGACATAGTAGATACCTGCTGTAAAATGCCTGAATTAGTTTACAGTTTTTTACTGTTGGTACTGATATTAAATGCTGATTCCACCATTCCTATATAGGTGACAATTAGTGTTACAGATGTCAAAGTAGACACTAGACATTTTTCTTAAGGCTCTAATTTGTTGCTGACATTAGTGCTATTCCTGGATGCTCCTCCTTCTGGGAGTGGCTGCAAGGTGATTGGGATACTTCAAGATCACAGAGTAGTAATCCTGCTGCTGATAATACTCACAACTCGGCCAAGAAACAGTGAATCTCACCCCGCACATGATCTAGCCCAAGCTGAGCATTCATATTACAATATTACTTCAACTCATAGATTTGGAGAGACAAAACCCCAAATTGACAACCAGACTTCAAGAAGTAACAACCAGAGAAGGTCCTGCCTCTTGACATCTACTCCTGTATCAAAAACAGAAAGAAATCCTAGATTAAAAAAGACAAATGCATAAGAAAGGACATGCATATAAAGGAGGAAGGGGAATCCGTCACAATGGATGTGCAAATCCAAGAGCTCTGAAAACATGAGGAAACAAGCAAACAAACCTCCCTCCAAATTTCACAATTCCCCAACAAAGGATCCCACAGTATGAGAGTGAACAAAATTCCAGAGAAAGAAATAAAAAATTGATTATTAAAATGTTCAATGAACTAAAAAATTATCTAAGGAATTAATTAAGAGAGCAAATACAGGAGATGAAAGATCACTTCAGTGAAGAAATAGAAATATTGAAAAGAAGCCCATCAGAACTGGAAATGAAAGACACAATGAATCAAATTAAAAATTCACTTGAAAGAATCATCAACAGATTAGATTGCATAGAAAATAGAACTTCAGCTCTTGAAGA
Source organism: Marmota monax (assembly GCF_021218885.2). NCBI lineage: Eukaryota > Metazoa > Chordata > Mammalia > Rodentia > Sciuridae > Marmota > Marmota monax. Next base: position 6,188 of record NW_026694986.1, on the reverse strand, counting down.
GAGAACATCAAACCTTGAAGACAGGAGGGTACATGAACTCTAGTACACAGTACACAATAAAAAGAAAAAAAATGATAGAACATGATCAAATATACAAAAGTCAGCATCAAGAGACCAAGCCTGAGAGTCACTGGGATAGAAGAAATGTAGAGATACAGGCTAAAGGCATTAAGAACATTTTCAATAGACAGTAGTAGAAAATTTCCCCATATCAGAAATAAAATAGACATTCACATATAGGACCCTAAATAGACCACATCAGAAGAGGCACATCAAAATCAAAAGGCCTAACAGAAAATAAGGAAAGAACATTAAAAGCTGTAAGAGAGAAACATCAGGTCACATTTAGAGGCAAACAAATGAGGCTCATTTCTGACTTCTCAACTCAGACCCTGAAATCAAGAAGGGTCTGGAATAAGACATTCTAGGCTCTAAAAGAAAACAATTTCCAGCCAAGATTGCTATAGTTAGCAGAGTTCTCTTTCAAATTTGATGGGGAAATAAAACCTTTCCATGACAAAGATTAGCTAAAAGAATACATGACTATTAAAGAGCCCTACAAAGAATATTCAAAGATAAACTTCATATATAGGAACCCCCTCCCCAAATCCCAAAACTCCCAAATAGATGAAGATCAATAGAAGACTAATTACCTAAATGAGATTCAAAACAGAATTAAATAAGGACAAAAAACCCAAATGGCAGGAAATGACAAACAACTATTCAAAATAACACTGAATATAAGTGGCATCAACTCCCCAATTAAAAGACAAAGACTAGCAAAATGGATCAAAAAACAAGATCCAACTATATGCTGTTTGCAAGAGACTCATCTTATAGGCAGACACTCACAGGCTGAGGGTAAAAGGATGGAAAAAATATTTCATGCAAATGGATCTGAAAACAAGCAAAAGCAGCTATTCTCATATCTGCCAAAGCTGATTTCAAGCAAATTAATCAGAAAAGACAAAGAAGGTGTTTATAAAGGGAACATTTCAACGAGAAGATAAAATGATAGTAAATATATATGTGCTAAATGTCAGCACACCCAATTACATTAAAAAAAAAAACCTCTTTGACATTAAATCTCAGTTATACCCCCAAACAATGATTTTAATGCATACTTATCAATAGATAGGCCATCAATGCATAAAATAAAAAGATTTATGCAATCTGAATAATACTATAAATCAAATGAACCTAATAGACATCCACAGAGTCTGGGCACCAAAATTTTGGGCAGAGATGTCCTAGATCAATTAGGTTTGACATTAACAAATAACATCAACCAAAATGCACCCACTATTATGACTAGACAAGGTTTTAGGAAAGGAAAAAGATTAGAAAAACAAGAACAAGGTATAGCAGCACCAATACAAATAGATCAAGGAACAGACAGACATGGGTTGGATTTTCAGAAAGGGCCACTGAGACAATAAAAATTACTTGGAAATCAGAAAGACCAGTATGGGTTCCTCAGTGGCCCCTGACTAAAGAAAAGATACAAGCAGCCCATGACCTGGTCAAACAACAATTAGCAGAAGGACATATACAACCTTCTGTATCTCCCCATAATACTCCCATTTTTGTCATCAAAAAGAAATCTGGTAAATGGAGATTATTGCAAGATTTAAGAGCCATTAATAATGAGATGGTTATTATGGGACCTGCTCAATCAGGGATTCCTCAGTTGTCTGCTTTGCCAAAAACCTGGTATGTTTTAGTTATAGATATTAAAGATTGTTTTTTTTCAATTCCAATTCATCCTGAGGATAGTCCACGTTTTGCATTTACTATCCCTGCACTGAATCATGAAGGTCCTGATCAGAGATATGAATGGAAAGTACTCCCTCAAGGGATGGCTAACAGCCCAACTATGTGTCAAATTTATGTTAACAAAGTAATCCAGCCACTTAGAAATCAAAATCCTGAACTACAAATATTTCACTATATGGATGATGTATTATTAGCACACAAAGATAAAAACACATTGCTAGAATGTTATGCCACACTTACAAACTTATTAAAAAATTATAATCTAGAGATAGCAACAGATAAAGTACAATTAAATTTTCCAATTAATTATTTAGGAGTTCTATTATCCTCAACCATGGTCCGTCCACCAAAAATTCAAATACGAGTAGATCAACTCAAATCACTTAATGACTTTCAAAAGTTATTAGGAGACATAAATTGGATAAGGCCTTATTTAGGTATACCAACAGGAGAGTTGGGACCTTTATTTGATATCCTAAAAGGTCCATCAGATCCAAATTCACCCCGAATGTTAACGCCTGAAGCAAGAAAGGCATTAAAAATCATTGAAACATATATGGAAAATATGCATTTGGATAGAATTGATATAAGTTTGCCTTTATTATTTATTGTACTACCAACAAAAAATATTCCTACAGGAGTATTTTGGCAAGAAGGTCCATTATTATGGATACATTTATCTTATTCTCCTAACACTATTCTTACTAGGTATCCTGAGGCTGTAGGACAATTAATACTCAAAGGAATAAAAGCAGCAAAGGGAGTGTTTGGAATTTCTCCCCATAAAATTATTACTCCATATACTATGAATCAAATTGATGAGTTAGCTAATGAGTTAAATACTTGGGCAATAATCATGTGCAAATCTAATGTTTCATTTGATAACCACTTACCATCTAATCCTTTATTGTCTTTTTGGTCATTGCATCCTGTAATTTTTCCAAAAATGACAAGAAAAACACCTATCATGAATGCTCCAAATATATTCACTGATGGGTCAAATAATGGTACAGCAGCAGTAGTTACCCCTGATCAAACTTTTACATTTTTAGTACCCAAACAATCAGCTCAAAAGGTAGAGCTTAATGCAGTTTTACAAGCTTTTGTGATGTTTAAAGATTCTGTATTTAATTTATTTTCTGATAGTCAGTATGTAGTTAATGCTATAGTATCTCTTGAAGTTGCTGGTAGGATTTCCCCTTCTTCTACTGTTTTCTCTTTGCTTTCCACTATACAAAGTCTAATCTGGGACAGAAAAGATCCATTCTTTATAGGACATATCAGGGCACATACAGGATTGCCTGGAGCCCTTAGTTTGGGCAATGATTTAGCAGATAAAACTACACATGACACACATATTTTCTCTACACTAGAAGAAGCTATAAATTTTCATAAAAAGTTCCATGTCAATGCTAATACTTTACAAAAGCGTTTTAAAATAACTAAGGAACAAGCTAGATAAATAATAAAACAATGTCAAAATTGTGTGACCTTTTTACCACAAGTTAATCTTGGAGTCAATCCTAGAGGATTGATACCTAACCATATTTGGCAGATGGATGTCACACACTTGCCAGAATTTGGAAAATTAAAATATTTGCATGTTACAGTTGATACTTCTTCTGGATTTTTGATGGGCTCCCTTCATGCCGGAGAAAAAACTAAAGATGTTATAGCTCATTGCTTACAAAATTTTGCCACTGTGGGTGTTCCAAAACAGTTAAAAACAGATAATGCCCCTGGTTATACTTCTACCTCTTTTAAACAATTTTGCTCAACATTTGGCATTACTCATATAACAGGAATCCCATACAATCCACAGGGACAAGGCATAGTTGAAAGAGCTCATCAAACTATTAAAATGTACTTATTAAAGCAAAAAGAAGGAATTGGGAAGGGGTATATATTCCCCAAAGATAAACTGAAAATAACCCTTTTTACTCTAAACTTTTTAAATTTGGATTCATCAGGACTTAGTGCTGCGGAAAGGCATATGTGTCCAAAAAATGTGCATAAGCCCAAGGTACTTTGGAAGGATATTCTAACAGGACAATGGAAAGGTCCTGACCCAGTAATTGTCTGGAGTCGGGGGTCTGTTTGTGTGTTTCCACAGGGAGAACAGCAGCCGATTTGGATTCCAGAGAGATTAACCAAGGTCCTGACCCAGTGATTGTCTGGAGTCGGGGGTCTGTTTATGTGTTTCCACAGGGAGAACAGCAGCCGATTTGGATTCCAGAAAGATTAACTAAAGCAATTTCTACAGACCAAAAAGAAGATGTTTTGGCTCAAATCCATAACAACTGATATCCAAAACTCCAGTTTGGCTATTCTTACATCTGCAACAGAACCAGGATGCTTTTTTCAATATCTATTTTATTATTGCCCTTTGCCATATCATGAAGTTCTATTTTGTTTTTTGAGCTCATACAGACCTAGGTTAATGTTTTGCTGATCAGTTCTATTTTTTGACTATAGAGTTTTTAAACATTGCAATGGAGATTTCACCTGTAAAAAGTTATAAGGCCTTTACTATAATGTTATGTGTTGTATGTATTATATTATGTGTGCACACTTGTGTTTTGTGTTATATGTTTGAATGTACGTATGTCCATATATCATATATGATGAGCGCTCATGATAAAATGGATCCAAATATTTTTTTTCACGTGATTTATATGGTTTAATTTAAATTGGGTAAACAACTGTTGAGGATTGTTTTAATATGTAAACAAAAAAGAAGGTTAACAGATCTGTTTGTTTACTTTTACCTTTCCTTTTCATTATATTTAATAATTCTCTTAAAGATAATGTAAATTGTTAAGAAAATTGTTTTCTTTTAGTGCCTTCTGTAATGTTACATAATTTTTTCTTTAGCCATTATTGCCAGAATTCCTATCTTCATCCCAGTACCAGTGAAGACAATGTAAATTGTTAAGAAAATTGTTTTCTTTTAGTGCCTTCTGTAATGTTACATAATTTTTTCTTTAGCCATTATTGCCAGAATTCCTATCTTCATCCCAGTACCAGTGAAGACAATGTAAATTGTTAAGAAAATTGTTTTCTTTTAGTGCCTTCTGTAATGTTACATAATTTTTTCTTTAGCCATTATTGCCAGAATTCCTATCTTCATCCCAGTGCTGGTGAAGTCAAAGATAAAACCAATCTACAGCTTCTACAATAGCCATCACTGAACTGCTTGCAGAACTTGCCTGGACACATTGTGAGCTCACCTGTATGCATTGTGAACTATCTGTTGGTACAGCGAATTGTGGTAGTGCTGGAGTATTTTTGCTGATGGTGTCACCGGTGGTACAATTTTTCAAAGGAGCCCTCAATTGGCTTAATGTCATGGCATTTTGCATCCTCCTCTACTAGTGATGGTCTAAAATTTGGGGGCCAACAGAGGTGAGGCAAAGAACCTCACCCCCCCACAGGTGCAAAGGCCTATCCACAAGTATGGCTGTATGCTGGACGGGTAGTCAGTGACGGGTATGATCCAATTGCAGTGGTACCAACCTAAGACAGGAGGCTGACGCCTAGAGGTCAGTTCATCCGATGACGGGTAAGGACCATATGTTGAATTGGACTGCCTAACAGGCACGGTCCCTAAGCCACATGCTTGTTGTTTAAACAGAGAGGGGGAGATGTTGAGAGCCACAGCCAAAGGGGCCCCAGCAAACTTCCAGCTGCCAGCAAACTTCCAGCTGCCGGCTGATGATTGGCTCACAGCAGCCCCAGCAACATCTAGCTGATTGGCTCCTCTGTGGTGATGCTCATTGGGCTGTTTCCCTGCCCTTTCAGACCACGGAGCTGCTCATTGGGGGACTTCTTTGGCTCCGCCCATGTGACCCAGCCAATCGGCCTCAAGAGCAGGAGGATTGTGGGAGGTGGAGAGAAGCTTGTGTGGGAGAGAGAGGCTTGTGGAAAGCCGGTGGTGGCAGTTGAGGCTCTGAGGGTTTTTCCTGAGAGGCTGTTTTGTTTGGCGTGTGTGGTTCTAAAAATAAAGTTAGTTTCTTTTGACAAGTGGCTCCTGATTGTGCCCAGCCAGACTGCGGCAGATCTCATTCCAAAACAGCCAAATTTACCTTCTTAGCAGCTCATAGAACCTTTTCCAAAATAGATCATATTGTAGGTCACAATGGAAGTCTTAGCAAATACAAAAAATGATCTAATTCCATGCATTCTATCAGATCATAATGGAATGAAATTATAAATTATCAGCAAGAAAAATAATAGAAACCACATAAACACACAGAGATTGAACAATACTCTTTTTTTTCCTTGAAATGTGGAAATGTTATTCTGATTCAATTTCAGCATTCAATTTCACTGCTGAAAAGTTTGACAGCACTCTAATCCTTTTATTATGTATATATTGTTGCTTTTTAAAATCAGATCTAATTTATATCTCA
>NW_026694985.1:0-7786 GCF_021218885.2 Marmota monax | reverse complement strand
AGCTAGGGTTAGGTATAGTGCGAGTGTTAGGTTTAGGTTCACTTCTAAGTATGAGATTATAGTTAGAGTTAGGTTTAGTGTTAGGGATAGTATTATAATTATGGTTAGGTTTAGAGTTAGGGTTAGGGTAATTGTTGAGAGCCACAGCCTAAGGGGCCCCAGCAAACTTCCAGCTGCCAGCAAACTTCCAGCTGCCGGCTGATGTTTGGCTCACAGCGGCCCCAACAACATCTAGCTGATTGGCTCCTCGGCCCCAGCAAAATCTAGCTGATTGGCTCCTCTGCAGTGATGCTCATTGGGCTGTTTCCCTGCCCTTCCAGACCACGGAGCTGCTCATTGGGGGACTTTTTTGGCTCCACCCACGTGACCCAGCCAATCGGCCTCAAGAGCAGGAGGATTGTGGGAGGTGGAGAGAAGCTTGTGTGGGAGAGAGAGGCTTGTGGAAAGCCGGTGGTGGCAGTTGAGGCTCTGAGGATTTTTCCTGAGAGGCTGTTTCGTTTGGTGTGTGTGGTTCTAAAAATAAAGTTAGTTTCTTTTGACAAGTGGCTTCTGATTGTGCCCAGCCAGACTGCGGCATTTGGTGGCTTGCACGGGGAGTGACTGAGGGTAAGTGAAACTGCTCTCCCCTGAGGGCAGGGCAAGAGGATGGGTAGCCATTTTAAGATTCCTCTTTTGTTATTTTGTTTCACTTTTGTTTTAAGTTGCCTGTCCCTGGAGCTGTGTAAGATGGAAGAAAAACCGCTCACATCTGAGGAACAGATAGGGAGAAAGGACAGATGGACATTTCAGGAGGCTATTATAATGATTTTGTGTTGTTTCAATTTTGTTTCACTCTGTTTCAGTTTTGTTTGGCGTCATCTTGTTGGGTTGTATTATAGTAGAAATACGGGATTAGAAATTAGTAAAAAACAAACTGAAAGAGTGTTAAGTAAATTGTTAGAGGAAGGAGGAATCTCAGTAAAATCAAGAACAATCAGGGCATACGTTGATACAATACAAAAATGTAGCCTATGGCTTTTTAAGGAAGAGTTGTTAAATATATCACAATGGAACCATCATGGTGAAGATTTAAAAAGAATAGAAAAGAAAAGCCCAGGGAATCTGCCAGTTGGCACATTGCCATTGTGGACGTTCATATCTTGTTTGCTTAGTCCAAAGCATTCAGTACAGACAATGGTAGAAGAAGAAGAAGACATAATGATTCAAGTAAAAGAGAAGGTCTCTCAAGTTAGTCAGACAGAGGAAAAGATTGAAGTAAGAGAAGGTCTCTCGAGCTAGTCAGACAGAGAAAGAAAGTGTAAAACAGAAAAAGCCATCAGGGGGAAAGTTACAACAGGAGACTGCTACTAACACCTTTCTATCACCAGAGGGTGTAAGTGTCCAACCAACAGCACCACCTCTACAGGAGACTGCTATTAACACCTTTCTATCACCAGAGGACGTAAGTGTCCAACTAACAAGGCCACCTCCATATACTGGGAGGTCCCCAACCCCCGCAGTTGATAGTTGGGATCCTGAGACAAGATCTCAAATATTAACATGCCCTGTATTTGAGGCAGGAGGGCAGCGATTTTACCAAGTTTTAAATTTCAAAACAGTGAAGCAGCTAAAAGAGGCTGTAACAACCTATGGTCCTCAAGCACCCTTCACTGTAAGCATGGTTGAATCCATTAACAACTTGAACATGATGCCAGCAGATTGGGCTAATATGTGTAAAGCTGTGCTAAATGGAGGACAATACCTGTTATGGAAGGTTGCCAATGAGGAATTTTGCAAGGAGACGGCTAGGCGAAATGCAGTAGCTGGTTATCCTCAGAGAAATCTAGATATGTTGTTAGGAAAGGGACCTTATGAGGATCAGCAGCAACAAATTTCATATGATCCTCGTGTATATGCACAAATTGCTGTAGATGCAATTAAGGCATGGAAGACTTTACAAGGACATGGAGGTTTACAAGGTCAGTTATCTAAGGTAATACAAGGAGCTAATGAACCTTATGCTGAATTTGTAGATAGGCTTATTCAAACAGCTACCAGAGTTTTTGGGAATACGGAACAAGCAATACCATTACTAAAACACCTGGCTTATGAGCAAGCGAATCGTTGGTGCAGAGATATCATTAGACCATGGAAACATGAAGATTTAAACACATATATTAAATTATGTAGAGACATTAATGAACAAGAGCAAGTCGTGGCAGCTGCAGTAAAACAGGTTTTAGATGCCAGAGACATTAATGAACAAGGGCAAATTGTCGCAGCTGCAGTAAAACAGGCTTTAGATGTCAGGCCAAGAACATGATACAATTGTGAACAAACAGGACATTTTAAAAGGAATTGCCCCATTGGAGGAGGGTTTAACAAAACTAGGTATCAAAGGAGTAGAATACCAGGTATTTTCCCACGATGCCATAGAGGGAGACATTGGGCTAATGAATGCCATTCTCAAACCACCATAGAGGGTACTCCATTGTCAAAAAACGAACAAGGACCAGGTGTTTATCCACGATATCGTGGAGAAAGGCATCGGGCTCCATTGCCAAAAAATGGACAGGGGGGCCCAATGCTCCGGGGCCCAAAACCACAAATATATGGAGCACTGGAGGAACCCAGCAACCCCATCAGGGTAGTTCCCAGGACACATTGTCCATCAGATCCCTCATCAGACAAACCAGAGGGAGTGCAGGGTTGGACATCTGCACCTCCGCCAGAGCAGTACTAACTCCAGAGATGGGAGTTCAAATCATTCCCACAGGGGTGAAAGGACCTCTTCCCAAAAGAACAGTAGGCTTATTATTGGGACGCAGCTCTTCTACTCTAAAAGGACTTATGATAAGTCCTGGGGTAATTGATCCCGATTATGAAGGTGAAATAAAAATTATAGCCAGTTCTCCAAAGGGTATATCAGTAATTTCACCAGGAGATAGAATAGCACAGTTACTAATAATACCCAGCCTACATGATAAATTTTCCAGTCGTACTGTAGAAAGAGGTTCCAAGGGATTAGGCTCCACAGGTGTAGATTGGGCTATGCTTTCTTTAAATTTAGATTCTCGCCCCATGCTAAAACTAAATATTCAAGGACATGAATTTAATGGGCTACTGGATACAGGTGCAGACCTTAGCATCATCTCTCGTCAAGAATGGCCAAAACATTGGCCATTACAACAAGCCACTCAAACGCTTTGAGGCCTAGGAGTGGCGACTAATCCCCATAGAAGTGCAATGGTATTAGATTGGAAGGATCCTGAAGGATGTGAAAGAACTATACATCCATATGTATTGGATCATCTTCCCGTAAATTTATGGGGACGAGATGTCCTAGATCGATTAGGTTTGACATTAACAAATAACATCAACCAAAATGCACCCACTATTGTGACTAGACAAGGTTTTAGGAAAGGAAAAAGATTAGAAAAACAAGAACAAGTTATAGCAGCACCAATACAAATAGATCAAGGAACAGAAAGGCATGGGTTGGATTGTCAGAAAGGGCCACTGAGACAATCAAAATTACTTGGAAATCAGAAAGACCAGTATGGGTTCCTCAGTGGCCCCTGACTAAAGAAAAGATACAAGCAGCCCATGACCTGGTCAAACAACAATTAGCAGAAGGACATATACAACCTTCTGTATCTCCCCATAATACTCCCATTTTTGTCATCAAAAAGAAATCTGGTAAATGGAGATTATTGCAAGATTTAAGAGCCATTAATAATGAGATGGTTATTATGGGACCTGCTCAATCAGGGATTCCTCAATTTTCTGCTTTGCCAAAAACCTGGTATGTTTTAGTTATAGATATTAAAGATTGTTTTTTTTTTCAATTCCAATTCATCCTGAGGATAGTCCATGTTTTGCATTTACTATCCCTGCACTGAATCATGAAGGTCCTGATCAGAGATATGAATGGAATGTACTCCCTCAAGGGATGGCTAACAGCCCAACTATGTGTCAAATTTATGTTAACAAAGTAATCCAGCCACTTAGAAATCAAAATCCTGAACTACAAATATTTCACTATATGGATGATGTATTATTAGCACACAAAGATAAAAACACATTGCTGGAATGTTATGCCACACTTACAAACTTATTAAAAAATTATAATCTAGAGATAGCAATAGATAAAGTACAATTAAATTTTCCAATTAATTATTTAGGAGTTCTATTATCCTCAACTATGGTCCATCCACCAAAAATTCAAATACGAGTAGATCAACTCAAATCACTTAATGACTTTCAAAAGTTATTAGGAGACATAAATTGGATAAGGCCTTATTTAGGTATCCCAACAGGAGAGTTGGGACCTTTATTTGATATCCTAAAAGGTCCATCAGATCCAAATTCACCCCGACTGTTAACGCCTGAAGCAAGAAAGGCATTAAAAATCATTGAAACATATATGGAAAATATGCATTGGATAGAATTGATATAAGTTTGCCTTTATTATTTATTGTACTACCAACAAAAATATTCCTACAGGAGTATTTTGGCAAGAAGGTCCATTATTATGGATACATTTATCTTATTCTCCTAACACTATTCTTACTAGGTATCCTGAGGCTGTAGGACAATTAATACTCAAAGGAATAAAAGCAGCAAAGGGAGTGTTTGGAATTTCTCCCAATAAAATTATTACTCCATATACTATGAATCAAATGGATGAGTTAGCTAATGAGTTAAATACTTGGGCAATAATCATGTGCAAATCTAATGTTTCATTTGATAACCACTTACCATCTAATCCTTTATTGTCTTTTTGGTCATTGCATCCTGTAATTTTTCCAAAAATGACAAGAAAAACACCTATCATGAATGCTCCAAATATATTCACTGATGGGTCAAATAATGGTACAGCAGCAGTAGTTACCCCTGATCAAACTTTTACATTTTTAGTACCCAAACAATCAGCTCAAAAGGTAGAGCTTAATGCAGTTTTACAAGCTTTTGTGATGTTTAAAGATTCTTTATTTAATTTATTTTCTGATAGTCAGTATGTAGTTAATGCTATAGTATCTCTTGAAGATGCTGGTAGGATTTCCCCTTCTTCAACTGTTTTCTCTTTGCTTTCCACTATACAAAGTCTAATCTGGGACAGAAAAGATCCATTCATTATAGGACATATCAGGGCACATACAGGATTGCCTGGAGCCCTTAGTTTGGGCAATGATTTAGCAGATAAAACTACACATGACATACATATTTTTTCTACAATAGAAGAAGCTATAAATTTTCATAAAAAGTTCCATGTCAATGCTAATACTTTACAAAAGCGTTTTAAAATAACTAAGGAACAAGCTTGACAAATAATAAAACAATGTCAAAATTGTGTGACCTTTTTACCACAAGTTAATCTTGGAGTCAATCCTAGAGGATTGATACCTAACCATATTTGGCAGATGGACGTCACACACTTGCCAGAATTTGGAAAATTAAAATATTTGCATGTTACAGTTGATACTTCTTCTGGATTTTTGATGGGCTCCCTTCATGCCGGAGAAAAAACTAAAGATGTTATAGCTCATTGCTTACAAAATTTTGCCACTGTGGGTGTTCCAAAACAGTTAAAAACAGATAATGCCCCTGGTTATACTTCTACATCTTTTAAACAATTTTGCTCCACATTTGGCATTACTCATATAACAGGAATCCCATACAATCCACAGGGACAAGGCATAGTTGAAAGAGCTCATCAAACTATTAAAATGTACTTATTAAAGCAAAAATACGGAATTGGGAAGGGGTATATATTCCCCAAAGATAAACTTAAAATAACCCTTTTTACTCTAAACTTTTTAAATTTGGATTCATCAGGACTTAGTGCTGCGGAAAGGCATATGTGTCCAAAAAATGTACATAAGCCCAAGGTACTTTGGATGGATATTCTAACAGGACAATGGAAAAGTCCTGACCCAGTAATTGTCTGGAGTTGGGGGTCTGTTTGTGTGTTTCCACAGGGAGAACAGCAGCTGATTTGGATTCCAGAGAGATTAACCAAGGTCCTGACCCAGTGATTGTCTGGAGTCGGGGGTCTGTGTATGTGTTTCCACAGGGAGAACAGCAGCCGATTTGGATTCCAGAAAGATTAACTAAAGCGATTTCTACAGACCAAAAAGAAGATGATTTGGCTCAAATCCATAACAACTGATATCCAAAACTCCAGTTTGGCTATTCTTACATCTGCAACAGAACCAGGATGCTTTTTTCAATATCTATTTTATTATTGCCCTTTGCCATATCATGAAGTTCTATTTTGTTTTTTGAGCTCATACAAACCTAGGTTAATGTTTTGCTGATCAGTTCTATTTTTTGACTATAGAGTTTTTAAACATTGCAATGGAGATGTCACCTGTAAAAAGTTATAAGGCCTTTACTATAATGTTATGTGTTGTATGTATTATATTATGTGTGCACACTTGTGTTTTGTGTTATATGCTTGAATGTATCTATGTCCGTATATCATACATGATGAGCGCTCATGATAAAATGGATCCAAATATTTTTTTCACGTGATTTATATGGTTTAATTTAAATTGGGTAAACAACTGTTGAGGATTGTTTTAATATATAAACAAAAAAGTAGGTTAACAGATATGTTTGTTTACTTTCACCTTTCCTTTTCATTATATTTAATAATTCTCTTAAAGATAATGTAAATTGTTAAGAATATTGTTTTCTTTTAGTGCCTTCTGTAATGTTACGTAATTTTTTCTTTAGCCATTATTGCCAGAATTCCTATCTTCATCCCAGTGCCGGTGAAGACAATGTAAATTGTTAAGAAAATTGTTTTCTTTTAGTGCCTTCTGTAATGTTACATATTTTTTTCTTTAGCCATTATTGCCAGAATTCCTATCTTCATCCCAGTGCTGGTGAAGTCAAAGATAAAACCAATCTACAGCTTCTACAATAGCCATCACTGAACTGCTTGCAGAACTTGCCTGGACACATTGTGAGCTCACCTGTATGCATTGTGAACTATCTGTTGGTGCAGCGACTTGTGGTAGTGTTGGGGTATTTTTGCTGATGATGTCATCGGTGGTACAATTTTTCCAAAAGGAGCTGTCAATTGGCTTGGTGTATCTTCCTCCCTTCTGCTTGTCATGATTGTCCAGCTAAAATTTGGGGGCCAACAGAGGTGAGGCAAAGAACCTCAACCCCCCCCTGCTGGTACAAAGACCTCTCCACAGGTGTGGCTGTATATTGGACCGGTAGTCAATGACGGGTAAGATCCAATTGCAATGGTACCAACCTAACGGGTAAGGACCATATGTACTATTGGACAACCTAAGGCATGCACGGTCCCTAAGCCACATGCTTGTTGTTTAAACAGAGAGGGGGAGATGTTGAGAGCCACAGCTGAAGTGGCCCCAGCAAACTTCCAGCTGCCAGCAAACTTCCAGCTGCTGGCTCATGATTGGCTCACAGCGGCCCCAGCAACATCTAGTTGATTGGCTCCTCGGCCCCAGCAACATCTAGCTGATTGGCTCCTCTGTGGTGATGCTCATTGGGCTGTTTCCCTGCCCTTTCAGACCACGGAGCTGCTCATTGGGGGACTTTTTTGGCTCCACCCACGTGATCCAGCCAATAGGCCTCAAGAGCAGGAGGATTGTGGGAGGTGGAGAGAAGCTTGTGTGGGAGAGAGAGGCTTGTGGAAAGCCGGTGGTGGCAGTTGAGGCTCTGAGGATTTCTCCTGAGAGGCTGTTTTGTTTGGCGTGTGTGGTTCTAAAAATAAAGTTAGTTTCTTTTGACAAGTGGCTTCTGATTGTGCCCAGCCAGATTGCGG
>NW_026694984.1:0-49896 GCF_021218885.2 Marmota monax | reverse complement strand
TAAATTTATTAGAGAAATCCTTATATGGATGAATTCCACATAATTCAAAATGCAGTGTATTGACTGTATAGCATGCAACATAATTGTAAAATCTAAGATATGTGGATGGATGACACATGGTTGGAGTGGGGATGTGACAATTCTGGGTGAAGAATATGGCCCTTATTATATGAGTAGTCACAGTGTTATTATTACGACAGATAAAAATAGAAACAACCCAGATGTCCATCCAGTAGAAATGAATAATCAAAGGGTCTCTTATTCATAAAATGAAATGCTATGCAGTCATAAAAGAAAACAAGATTCAGAAACATGCTGCAACATGGATATATTCAGACAAAGGGATGCTAAATGAGGGGAGACTGATATAAAGGACATATTAGATGACGTTTATGCTTAGGATAAGTGAACACATAGAACCATAAAGTAAAGTTTCTAAGGAATAGGGATAGAATAGAAGGCAAGTGACCCCCCCATAGATTTTTTTTACATTATTTTTTTAATTTGTTTTAATTAGTTACACGTGACAGTATAATGATCTTGACAGATCATACATTTGAATCAGATGGGATATAATTTCTCATTTTTCTGAGTGTACAGGTTGCAAAATCACATTGGTCATGTAGTCACATATATACACACAGCATTGATAATGTCTATTTTATTCTGCTGTCCTTCCATTTCCCCTTCCTCTCCCCACCCCTCCTATCACTTCTCTCTACCCAATCTAATGTGACACACTTTTTATTTTCGCCCTCACATCATCATACATATATTCTGTATAACAATGAGGTTATCCTTCCATCTTCCATGCAAGTACTAGTAAAGTTACTTAGTCATTACTTATCCATTAAGACTATGGAGAATATTTTAAAAAGCAGAAATTTTTTTTTAAAAAAAGGTGTTGGAAATGACTAATGTGAGGGGCTGATTTCCTTCACATTCTGTTTTAATTAGACAAGGATGACATAGATCATATTTTATAGTAAAACTATGTATGCATTCTATGTACTTGGCACCATAAAATTTACTCATAGTTTTCATTCTGTCATATATCAGTTTGTTGATAATAGTCAATAATAAAAACTCTAACTTTCATAAAGATGTGGATATATTCAGAGGGGAAAATAAAGAACCATAAATATAATTAAGTCATAAGTTTGCATAACAACAAAGCCTGAGGGAATAGCTTCAGAGAGTTAAATCCCAAAAGTTACCTGGTATAATTCCATGCTACCTGCTTAAGGTTCAGTTAACAAAGAAATGTCAGGTAAATTTTTGACAGGTAAGTTCCTGAGTTTCCAAACTCAAAGACTTGAGGTTTAAAGAAATTACATTTAAAAAAAGACATCTGTAAATGAATCATTTTATGCCAAGCTACTCTGTTCCATAAATTCTGGTTTTATGATAAAAAATGATGATTTCTTCTCAAAACTGGAAGACATAAGTAAATTTCCTTACCAATGAATTTCCTGTTTACTAATTCCATTTTAATATAGATTCACCAACAAATGTTCACTTTTTTATACCATATAGGTATTTGCATTGGATTAAGTGGTTTAGTTTTTATTTTTTTGCTGTTTTCTTATTTAATAGATATTTGAAGTACTGAATTACAAATAATTATATATGCAAAATCACCTCAGGATGAATCATATACTATTGTTACTTAGGCCAAAAGCAGAAAAACAGACATCCCATTTATATCTATCTCCCACTATTTCTCATATTCCAGTTAGGAATAATACACACATGCAATCACTTTAGAAGTACATAAATCCACTTATGGTTAAGTAAAACATGCCTATTCAAAAATCCTTATTCTTTTTCTTTATTTTTAAAGTATAAGCTTCCATTTACGATCTAGTTGAAATGTAAATATATGTATTAAATGAAGGTGGTTTTACTGTTTTTTTAGCATTTTTCTTTGCATGGTCCGTAGGCTAATCTTTAATTCCAGACTATCTTTAAAAAGAGGCAACAATCATTGTGGTAAAATCATACAACATTTATAAAAAATACAAAAATCAATGAATATTTATTTTATATTTCACAAACACTAAAAGCCATATGTAATAACAGTAGAATAAGATTTTTTTTATTTTTATTAGTCAGTGATATGCTTAATATTTCTAGAGCTACTACAATGATCTTTTCAACCAATCATGATTTTTGAAAACCAATGTAATTGAAGTTACCCTTTTGGTCTATGTGAATGTTGTCAATTCTCTAACTGTAATAGTTACTCTAGTGTTTCTTCCATATTATTTTGCAGATGAACACAGATTTCAGTGGAATAAAAATATTCTCCTTAACATAAGAAGGAAAGATGGAGAGAAAGTAATGAAATTGTAGAAATCACATATTTCTTAAATGACATTCAGATTTGAATCAAAATTTTCTATCAGCTTTCTCACATTTATCATGAATATTGTCAAGCAGATACAATTGTTCTTTAAAGAGTGACACATGAATGGGTGTTTTTCTGAGACTAAAAAGAAAATCTAGGAAACAAGTGGCGTTCTTCCATGTAGATACAGTCTGAATGTAAAGAATGAAACATGAATATATCTTTTTTTTTAAATGATTTATCCAAAAGTTAGGTAAGAACAAGGAATAATGGACAGAGGAAATTGTTCCTCACAGACTGAATTTATTTTTATGGGAATTACTAATAACCCTGAAATGAAAAGCACTCTATTTGCTATGTTTCTCCTGGTTTATCTCATTAATTTTCTGGCGATTCTTGGAATTATCTTCTTGATTAGAGTGGATCCCCAGCTTCACACACCAATGTACTTTTTCCTCAGCCACCTCTCTTTCTGTGACCTCTGCTATTCCACAGCAATTGGACCCAAGATGCTGGTTGACATATTTGTTAAGAACAAATCAATTTCCTTTATTGGCTGTGCTCTGCAGTTCTTGATCTTCTGCATCTTTGCTGATTCTGAGTGTCTGCTGCTGGCAGTGATGGCCTTTGATAGGTACAAGGCCATCAGCAACCCCTTGCTGTACACAGTCAACATGTCCAGCAGGGTTTGCTACCTGCTCATGATTGGGGTTTACCTTGTGGGCCTGGGAGATGCTTTGATACACACGACATTAACATTCCGCTTATGTTTCTGTGGGTCTAATGAGATTAATCATTTCTTCTGTGATGTCCCTCCTCTCCTGTTACTGTCTTGCTCTGACACACAGGTCAATGAGTTAGCAATATTCACACTTGTTGGTTTCATTGAACTGAGCACCTTTTCTGGAGTCCTGGTCTCTTATGGCTACATCCTCTCATCAGTCTTAAAGATCCGCTCTGCTGAGGGGAGGCTCAAAGCTTTCTCCACCTGTGCCTCCCACTTGACTGCAGTTGCAGTTTTCCAGGGCACCATGCTCTTCATGTATTTTCGGCCCAGTTCTTCCTACTCTTTTGATCAAGACAAAATGACCTCACTGTTCTACACCATTGTGATTCCCATGTTGAACCCCCTGATTTATAGCCTTCGGAATAAGGATGTGAAAGAGGCCCTGGAAAAACTCAAAAATAAAAGATGGACTTAAATAATTATAATATTTAGACATTGTCTGCATATTCATAGTTAGGGTTATTTTAAAATATTACATGATGCACAGAAGGAAAATTGTTTCACATAGTTTATTAAATAAGTATCTGTACTAATTTTTAGTTATAAGAAAATGTTTCAGTTGTACAAACGTTCTGCTTCCATGTTTACCTGAAATTAACATGTTATCTCCATTTAGAAAAAAATCCTCAAATTTTTAATTTTCTCAAAGTTTTACTTGCTCATTCTCCTATTTGTGTTTTATTTCAATTATATTACAATACAGTAAACTCTTGTTAACTGCCTTTTATATATTTTTGTGCCTTATGTTTTATTGTGAATTTATTAGTTTATATAAGAGTGTACATTGTAATCTAGGTAAATCAGTCAATTCATTAATTATGATAATAGGCCTCAAAAAACTCTGAAATAAAAAAAGATGAGGAGTTACATTTCAAAGCAAAATGCCTAAATATAATGTGCAGGAAAAAAATCTTCCTTGGACAGCAAAGGTCAGTTTCACATTTAAAATCTTTCAGAGATATTGATTCTAGGCTGAGATTTGGGCAACTAGAGAAGTCTTCATATGGACAAATCCATGACATTTAAAAAGCAAATAATACAATAAAGAATTAAAATGAACTTGTTAGGGACTATTTTGTGATGAAATTATCAAGTTCATCTCCTCAGTAACTTCTTCCAGGAAGATTTCTCTTCCTTCTTCCCCATTCTCGGTCCTGGTCAAGTCATCATCTGTCCTCCACAAACATTTACTTCTTTAAAGAATTGTATAATCAATTTTTTTCTTAAGTCAATATCTCCAATATGATATTGTGAGCATATTCGCTTAAGGACTGAGCATTTTATCCTATTTAAAATACTTGCCTGAAATCTGGGACACAAAATGGGTAAAGTAAACAAATTCTAAAATAAGATTGCCAAATAGCAAAGTAGTTCTGAGTACATAATAGATGCTGTTAAAGAAAAAGAAAACAATCAGTGGCATGGTATATATATATATATATATATATATATATATATATATATAGAGAGAGAGAGAGAGAGAGAGAGAGAGAGAGACAACACATACACACACACCACATCCCAAATATCTTTAAAGAAAGTACATAAAATTGTTGTGTATACAAATCCAAAATATTCACAGTGACATGAATATCAACTTAATAGCAAGTAAATGGCCTATATATGTGTATATCCTTGATATTTGCTTTTATCAATATTCTGTACATTGATTTTCTCATGACTCAAGTACTGATTTAACTTCTTGTGAATCGCCACATTTTAAGAGCCCTGGAAAACACAAGGCATTGCTTAATTATCCTTTTCAATTTTGGAAGCAAAAGTCACTGTGTCTCTCTGGTTTTCCAGCTGCCTCAGGGATATGTCTCTTTGTGAAAATACTACAGGCTAAAATGAAGATCCAAAAATCTCTGCTTCCAAAGTTGCATGTGAAACACTTTGACAAGTTAGGAGAAGACATCCTGATGGAAAATACCTATGCAACATCCTTAACAAAAGGCTTCATATATTTCCACCTGTTCCATATTTTATCAATTAACCCCCTACTCTTTTTTATTTTTTTTTGTTTGTTTTAATTGATTATACATACTCTTTTGCAATGTTTACTTATAAGCACTGTCATTCTTTGTTTCCCTGATGTCATGCCACCTAAAGGATGCTATTCAGAATCAAAGTCTTGGAGAGGTGATAAAATCATGACAGAGCACTTAGGAATGGCTTAATAGTTTTACCGTTTATTTTTTTTTTCCTGGAACTGTGAAATGCCATTGCCCTCCACACTATTTTCTATTAGTAAAAATGTTAATGATTTCCAGCCAAGTTGATAGAAATAAAACAAATGGTCCGCCAGTGTGGAAACCCTTGCTATTTGCTCCCTTTTCTTTTCAGTCAGTGTTGGGATACTGCCTAGGTTTACAAATGGATCCTAATGGCCTCTGAAGGTTCTTTGGCTCTCTAATTTTGTAAGTTTTCAAATATTGCTTTAAAATCAGCACATTTTAACTTCTGTGAGAAATTATAAAAAGTAATTTTTAAGATATATATTTTATTGTGCTTCTTTCAGGAATCTAACATGAGAAATTTCTATGGATTCAGTGAAACAATGCCTACAAAACACTATAAGTTGACTCTTTCACTTATGGGTTTTAGACAACTCAGTGCCTAATATATATGACAATCTGTGGTGATAATTAAATAATGTAAAATGCCTGACTAGGTTTAGAAGGCTAAAATTTTCTTTTAAAGGTGAAATCTATTTGTTCTTATAGGCTATTTCTTAGAATATATGTTTTAAAATAACCCTTATACATGATAAATTATGTATGCATAATTTTACTTATAAGTAGATGTTTTATAATATGAAAATTAGATATAAGAAAAATGGTTATTAATAGAAGAGATTAAATAAATTAATGGATGCAAATAGAAAGGAAAGCATCATATCTAATCACAATATTTATTTGTATGCAAGGTATGTTAATCTGACATTATTTTTGTTGAAGATGAGAAACTCCTTAGTATAGAAAACAAAACCTAGTTATCATAAGACCATGTGAAAACTGTTCATTTTTGCTCCCTTGTAAAATTATTTCTATTTTTGTCTTTTATTTCTTTTTACCTAAAAAGTTTAGTACCAGGGACTAAACTCAGGGATACTGGACTACTGATCTGCATGCCCAACCCTATTTTGCATTTTATTTAGAGACAGGGTCTTGTTGAGTTACTTAGTGCCTTGCTGTTATTGAGGCTGGCTTTGAACTCATGATTCTCCTGTCTCAGCCTTCCAAGCCACTGGGTTTAGAGGCATGCGTCACCATGGCCACCATAATATTTGAATGTGTTTGATAAAGAATATTTGTGTGTTCGTGTCCATGTAAATGTTTAAGGATTCACTGATTTTACATTTATGTCATTAAAACAAATAAACTGGCACACTGAGATATGGAATGTTGGTTGACTGCAGCCACTTTAGTGTTACATGACCTAATATTGGGCATTAAACTAGATAAGAAAGTAAGAACAATTTTTTTTTATGTTTTCAAAAACTGGTCTGCATTTATTTCCCAATTACCTTACATCTTTAAAATATCAGATGCTAAACTTATTCCCAAGGGATAAAGTGCTCAGCACCCATGGGTCAAACACAGAGATCTTTAAAATCCCAGGCAATCTGAAGACAATGAATAGCCTTGGGAAGGATTAGGTGCATCCGGATACCAGGTCTGTAGCTCTGAATCAGGTTCTGAATTTTTTTTTTTTTTTAATTTTACTTTTGTTCTATCTTATATATTACTTTAGTTTTTTGTAACACTTTTGAAATAAAAGTAAAATTGTTATATAACAGAAGAAAATTATGAAACTTGATGCAAACATTTACTATAATTACTTTATTTATTTAGCAATTTAAATAATACAAATATAGCAGAGAATACACTAAATGCTACCATGGTATATGGTAATTATATACCATATACCATGTAGCATTATTAATTAATATCATTTGTCATTTAACCTCTTTCATGCATTTTTATATATCTTAAAACCTTCTCATATTACAAAGAAAATCACTGCTTTTAGAGATCTTTAAATTGTGGTAAATATTTAAATGAGTTTATGCTGAGATACAGAGACCTGCACATTGACCATTGTACTCCTGGTAAGGTTTCAAATTTTCATTTTTCTTCATTTACCTTCAACTAGACTTTTCTTATATCTTCACTGGTTAAAGGTCACAGCAGCAATGTTATTATAAGATGTACAATTAGTTTTGACAAAATATGACAGTGGGACCTATAATTCCATTGGCCTTTTAAATCAAAATTAGCAGAATTCATTGGTATAAAAGAGAAACAGGGAACAATGAAAATAATAAAACATATAACAAATTTGGTGAGACACAGTTCAGAGACAAATCTCTCTGAGGATATGGAACAGTGAACAAATAAAATATTCATTATGTATTACTTTCATAATATGAACTGTAGTGAACAGATCATGTGGATACTAGTTAATTGAAAGGACTCATCTAGTAAACTACAGTGCTTTTCTTGCCTTTATGTTACCTACCCTACCAATGTCTCTGCAATTAAGTTCACAATGCCTTTAGAATCTCAGCCAGATCATAACCACTTTAAAAGGGAAAAATGGTGCACTCTGGCATGTTTCCTTCTACCTATGCTAGTTTACTGCTCATGAAACCCAGACTATCTACTTCTCCAGAAACAACTAACCTTCCTACCCTAGTGAGTCCTCATCTACACACCATCTTCTTCCCAGTGACAATAGCATATAGACATATGATAGCAGCTAAATAGCACTAAAAAGGTAAAGGAGAGGTAGAAAGCTAGTGTAAGACTAATTGCTACTTGCCCAGGTATCCAAGACAATGAGGGAACAAGAATGGGATGTATACTTTATTTCCATCTTCACATAACTAAAATTCTTTCTTACAGGATGAAGAATTTTCTACAAATTTGACATCAACAACAGTCTCCTCAGAAAATGTGGATATCTGGACCAACTAATTGTAGGAACTATTACA
Organism: Marmota monax; assembly: GCF_021218885.2. Classification (NCBI taxonomy): domain Eukaryota; kingdom Metazoa; phylum Chordata; class Mammalia; order Rodentia; family Sciuridae; genus Marmota; species Marmota monax. Next base: position 41,760 of record NW_026694984.1, on the reverse strand, counting down.
TTAAATTATAAGTACATCAACTTATTAATCTATACAAAGAACTAACAAAAATATTTCCAAGAACTACATAGGTTTTCATAAAAGCATCAGGCATAATTTAGATGAAAGAATATTATAACTTTTCCAATAGAGAAAACTAATCTTAAATAACTGTAGCATTCTTTCTTCAATGATTACTGAAAGGACGGAAGGAAGGAAGAAATCAAGGAAGGGATGGAGGGAGGGAGGGAGGGAGGAAGGGAGAGAGAGAGAGAAAATTCAGTGAGCCAGGAGATTAACTAGTACTAAGGAAAGATTGTGAAGGAAGAAAGAAAGGAAGGAAGGAAGGAAGAGAGGGAGGAAGGGAGAGAGAGAAAGACGACAGAGTGAGCCAGGAGATTAACTAGTACTAAGGAAAGACTGTGATGACCTCCACTTTCACTTTGTTTTTACATATACAGGAATTTCCAGATCTGAACAATGGCAGTTGAGAACTTCACTCTGTTTACTGAGTTCATCTTCTTGGGACTATCTGGCAGACAGGATGTGCAAAAGGGGCTCTTTGTGTTCTTCCTTGTTTATGGCATAACCTTGATTGCCAATCTAGGGATGATCTTGCTGATCAAGGTGAACCCCAGACTTCACACACCCATGTATTTTTTCCTGAGCAATCTGTCTTTCTGTGACATCTGCTATTCTTCCACTGTCTCTCCAAAGATGCTGGCTGATTTCTTATCTGAGCAAAAGGAAATTACACATGATTTATGTGCCATCCAAATGTATTTTTTTGGTGCAGATGTGGAATGTCTCATGTTGGCTGTCATGGCCTATGATTGATATGTTGCCATCTGCAATCCACTTCTTTATACAATCGCAATGTCCAGGAGGATCTGTACCCAGCTAGTGGCAGTTGCCTACCTTGTAGGCTTGGTAGACTCAGCAATCCACACTTGCTTGACATTTCGATTGTCCTTCTGCAATTCAAATGTCATCAATCACTTTTTCTGTGACATCCCACCTTTGCTAGCCCTCTCTTGCTCAGATACCTCCATCAACGAGATAGTGATGTTCACCTTCATGGCTGTGTTGTAGGACTCAGCATTGTCACTGTCCTCCTCTCCTACAGCTACATCATCACGACTATCTTTAGGATGAACTCAGCTGAAGGCAGACATAAAGCCTTCTCCACATGCGCCTCTCACTTTACAGCTGTGGCCATATTTCATGGCACACTCCTTTTCATGTATTTTCGACCCAGCTCAAGTTACTCAATGGAGGCAGATAAAATGGCCTATGTTTTCTACACAGTTGTTATCCCCATGTTGAACCCTCTGATCTACAGCTTAAGAAATAAGGATGTAAAGGGTGCTCTGAACAAAGCTATCAGCACTAACTTGTGTTCTGGGTGAAATCATGTTTCACACTCAGAAGATATCAACAGATTTTGAGAGTAAAACATAAATGCATTGACATCGGTTCTTATCAGTAGAAACTTGGAAATATCTATTGTGATGAAATTGAGATTAAGTAGCTGTAATTATTGGTCTTCCTGTTTTAAGTGAAGAGCAAAAGAACATCACTGAGGTGTTTTGCAGAAAGGGTCTTTTAATGTCTCCCACCTTTTTGATCTTTGAGCCAGAAAGATGCCTTGCTAATTCAACACACCCTCCTTAAGCTTCAACTTCAAATATGGGTTTAGTGGACACAGTTGACACACTGGAGGAAAATTGAGGGAGTAAAACTCATTCTTCGTGGTTTCCTTCCTAAGCACTAATGTCTTTCTATAAATTTCCATTATAACACTTAGAATAACTAAATAGTAAATAAAAAATTAAGAGTGAAAAAGAGGGAGCACATTAGACACAATTTTTAAGGCACTGTTCTTGTCTGGTTCCTTTCCCATTATTTTTGGCTCTGTTGTTTGGGGTGTTTGGCTTCAGAGAGCCATTTGAAAACAGTAACGGAATAAACCAAGCAGTGTCTCCTGCAAAATAAATGCAAAAAGGAGTATTTGTAAATTTAAAGGTTCTCCCTTCCTCACTTTTCATGAACTATTTTGTTTTAGAGGAAGTCTCTCCACACCTCTTGGCTTCTGCTTAAACTGAAAGAAAATATCAGTAAAAGAGGGCATTTAATGTACAGAACTTCTTAGCTCACATCCACTCTTCTCCAGTCTGCCTCAATTAGCAGTAATAACCCCTGAACCAGAAGCTAGAGCCTTTCCTTTCACCTTGTAGTCTGGGCATAGGAGTGGACTTCCCTCTTTGCCCTCAGATTAGAGGACAGATGTGGTGCTGCACAGTTGGAAGCCAGAGATTTAAGACCAGGACCTTCTCCAAAGGCATCTGGAAAGGTGCCTCCTTCTCTCTCAGTGGGTTCATAGCATTTTATAATATATTATTGTTAGTTAAAATTAGAACAATGGTAATGACCAATTGGTACAGTTTAAGTTGTAAGGAAGAAGAATTAACATAAATATATATAAAGAAGTAACATTGACATTATTATTTCCTTTAGAATGATTTATATTGGTTCTTTCTATGTCTGAAAAATAAACTGAAACTCTATTATAAACAATGTTAATAATGGTCATTTAAGCGTGGTTGAGTATCAGAAAATACTATAAATATTCTAATAGTTAAATTAATTGGTGGCGAATGTTGTCAATGTTATCACTCATTGGTTAATCTGGTGATGAATAATATCACAGAATTTCAAGCTTTCAAGAGCATTCATCTTATCTCAGGTTGTTGTTATAAATGGAAGATTGCATTTATGCAAGTTTTTCATTAAAATCCTCTTCCCTACTTGTATACATCATTTTGTTTATAAAATGTGCTAAAAAACTATTACATTAAAATTTATAGAAATGAACAAATTTATAAAAATATGTAATTTTCTCAGAATGTATATCTTGTATTACTGGCTGAATAATTTAAAAGAAACAAACAATAGTGTCCTATCTTTTAAATATCTGCTTGTCTCTATAATCTCAGGTGGCATACATATCGTTCATGGAATATATTACTTATAAGGAGCTCTTAATCATTGTCCAGTTTCCCAACTCAATGTGATTTATTGAAAACATATTCAATATATTGGCATATATAAAAAGCAAACACACATTGTGAATTCCTTTTGCTACATATTTCTCATATATTTTTGTCAGCTTTTCTTTTAAAGAAAGATATATAACAGTCTTTAATTTTTGACTTTATTGTTTTGTTTTAATTATTAAAAATGATAAACATAAGAGAGAATTTAAGAATAAAATTTGGACCTTAAAGTGAGCCAGGTATTGGTTTCAAATCTGTGTGCTCTCATTACTTGGTGGTTATGTGTCTACGTTCAGGTCTTAGATTTTTCATCTGTGAAACAGGGGTTTAATATACACATTCTCTGATTATATCTTTATATCCATATTTATCAGTTACATACATAAAGGATAGTAGACATACATATGATTTTGTTCTGGACAGTCTCTGTGAGTCTACTGAGTAAGCTCTCAGGAACTGATCTCCTAGTGCTCCAAGAAAGGATGGTGTTGCTGATAGAACCACGTCATGAGTTGTTCTCTAGGATCTGTCTCCCTTAGCTGGTCAGAATCCAGCTTTAGAATATGGTTTCCATCATGTGTGCAGCTTTCTCCTTATCCTCCTCATGACCTATTTTCTTGACTCTGCCTTTGCTCCTGGTTAAAGCTGAGTAGAGGCTCCTCGTGCTACCCCTGCTGACATTCTGCCAAGCACACCTCTATGCTGCTCAGATCAGGGGCCTAAAACTTCACTAAGGAGTTCAGTCCCAGACTCCACATTTCCAAGAAATTTGGATAATTAATCCCACAGCAACTCATTTTATGTTATACCCTGAGGGGCTGATCCTAAAAGCTCTTGCTGAAATGGCAGCTATGAAGAATCAACAGCCATCTATTTTGAAACATCCATGCACTTCAAAAAATATTTATTGCTAAGTACTCAGGTTGAAGTATTTAGTTCTCTTCAGTCTCAGAATGCCATATTCTTACTGATCATTATGGATAAATTATTTTTTTACAAAAATACATCCCATTATAGTGAGTGAAACTGTGGCTGTAAGTTACAATCCACCATATATTTTCCTTGTCAGAAAGTCTTCCTCTTTGCTCATGGGCTTTCTAATTATTTAACCTCATCTTCAGATTTAACTTTTTTTTTTTTTTACTTCTCATCCACATATTCTGTAAAGGTCTTTTCCAGCAGCCAACTAAGCCATAACCCCACCAATTTCAGGCTTCAATGCCCAGTCTTGACCCTAACATTAAAGAATCCCTCAGAAATTTTTGCTTTGTACTTTATATATCAAGAAATTTCGTACCCATTCGACTTTTTAGGAAACAGTCTAAGAACCAGACTTTATATTATTCTATATAGACAAATTTGTTAACAATTGACCTATTTTTTAGACATCCTACTTGGTAATAACTTGTAATGGACATCCAAGCATATAGTACCACTGTGGAAAATGAACTGAAAATATTGTAAAAGGAATAACAATTTTTTTTCATGTCAGATATATATGGCAAGAACTGAAAACAATCAATAGTAAACCTGTATTTTTTTCATAAAATTTACTCAGAATATAAACCAGGAAGACATTATGAAACAAATGCAAAAGATACAAATAACAAATCAAAATTTATAAATAACTTTTGTAGGAAAATAGAACACAGACATAAATAAATGTAAGACACAAAATGATGAGAATAGAGTACTCAAACTACACCTATGACTCTTATGAGATTTAGAGTACAAACTACCCTGTGACTGTAATGGAGGATTCAGAATAAAATTTTGACAATAATATTTAAGAAGTCTTTTTAGAATGAGTGAAATTTGGATAGGTAAAGTACAATGAACATATATTTATATGAAAATTAAAATTAATTGGCAAATAATCTTTGTTAATGTCATTAATTTTTTTTCACAAAAGGAGCATTATGTTATTTCAGTGACTTATTAATTATTGACAAAAATTGTGAAAAAAGTTAAAGAGTAAGAACAGAAAATGTGTAAGAATAAGTGACACAAACATGTAAGAAAAGGTAAATCTTCCCCTGAAATAAATATGAAAAATTTCAACTATGAAATAACAGATAGTGATGATATAAATAAAATGAGAGTCTAGCTCCACTGTTGGGCTCTGGCCTTTTCTTTTGTGGAAGTTTCATTATCCACAGCTTGGAGAAATATCCTTATTAATTGACATTTGCAACAGACAGAAAAAAAATGTCAAAGAATAGACATATTTGAAAATTACAGGACTGATTCCTTTTATCAAAGGAGAACAATCTTAATGTTTATTTTTATAGGAATTATTTGCATCTTTGTTCCTTAGATTTTATATTAAGGGCTTCAACATAGGTATAATCAACTTTTAAAGCACAGAGGTCACTTTGTCAATATTCAGTGAATGACCTGTCCTGGGCCACAAATAAATGAAGATCAGGGAGCCATGGTAGAGAGTGGCCACTATCAGGTTGGAAGCACAGAAGGAGAAGCCTTTTCTTCTGGCCTCTGCTGAATCTGTTCTAAGGATGGTTGCATAGGAGAGGAGAACTGTTAGAAAACAGATTGCCTCTACCAAGCTAGCACAAGACCACAAGAATGATGTCAAACATGCCAGTGTCAGAATTGAATCCCCCACACACCAACAAAGTGCTCTGAGCACAATCTTGCAACAGACCTCTTGGAGATAATAATAGTATTAAGCAGTGGGTTGCAGATTGCTATGTACCTGTCATAAGCCATGGAGGCCAAGAAGAAGGATTCTGTGTCAATCAAAAAACAGAAAAAATATATAACTCTGCAGTATAGTCAATGAAACAAATAGTTTTCATATAAAAAATCAAGCCCACAGTAATTCAAGGACAATGATAGAAGAGTAACATGCACCAATAAAGAACAGTATGCAGATGAAAAAGTACACTGGGATGGGCAAGTGGGAACTGGTGGGGATTAGTAAAATCATCCCAAATTCCCCATTAGGGAACAGAGTAGGTGGAATAGAACACAGCAAAAAGAAGATTTAGAAGTTCTGGATGGTCACTGAATCCCAGGAGAAGGATTTCCATCTTCAGTGTGTCACATTCCCACTTCATTATCTAGGGTGCTCCTAGATGGAACCATGACAGAGTAAAGATGAAAGTGTTAATAATACCCTGGACACTCTTGGTGAAACTTTTAATCTTCTAATCATAGGATAAATAACCTGCAAATTGACATAATTTGACTTCTTCCTTTCTTATCTGTATCCCTTTTATTTCTTTATCTTGAGTAAGTGTTCTAAAATTTCAACTTCTATATTGAATAGGAATGTGAGAGTGAATATTCTTATCTTGTTCCCAATATTAGAGAAAATAGTGTTCATTTTAACCCATCCAATATGATGTTGACTTTGTGTTTGTTATGCATAGCCTTTATTGTATTCATGCAAGTTTCTTCTACCCCTACTTTCTTCAAGGTTTTTATCATAAATAGTGGATATATTTTGTCAAAGGCTTTTTCTTTATCTATTGAAATTATCCTGCTTTTTTCTTCTTTTTCCTTTTATTGTCCTTGTTTCTATTTGTGTGGTGTATGGCATTTATTGATTTGATTTCATTGAACCAGCATTGTATTGCATCCCTGGACTGCAGTCAACTTGATTATGGTATATGATTTTTTAATGTTGTTTTAGTAAGCTTTTTTTTGCTGCTGTAACCCAAAGACCTGAGAAGAACAATTTTAAAGGTTTCTTTAATACAGTTTCAGAGGTCTCAACCCATAGATGGCTAATGGCTGCTCTGTGCCATAGAGGGAGAACATCACGGCAGAAGAGCTTGGTGGAGGAAAGTAGTCAGGACCTGACAGCAAGAAAGCAGAGAAAGACTAAGCTCTGCTTACCAGAGACAAAGTATATATCCTAAAGGCATGCTCCTAATAGCCTGCCTACGGTTACCACCCAGTTAATCCCTATCAGTTGATTAATGGACTAATAAAATTAATGCTGTTATAACCCAATTTCTCACCTCTAAACTTTCTTGCATTGTCCCATACTAGTTAGGTGGGACGCCCCACATCTAAACCATAACAAATGTGTTGTGGAAGTCTCTTTCTCTTTTCTTATATTTTATTGAGGATTTATGCATCTATTTTCATCAAGTATGTTCGTTTGTAGTTTTCTTAAAGTGTTCTTTTCCAGTTTTGCTATCAAGGTGATACAGGCTTCATAAAATGGTGTTGGAAGCATTCCTTTTCTCTCAATTTCATGGAGTAATTTAAGGAGTCTTGGAATTAATTCTTTAAACAACTAGTAAAATTCAGCTATAAATCCATCTTTTTATTGGTCTCTTTAGGTTTTCTATATCCTCTTTGTTGTCTTTGGTCAGTTTTGGTGAATCACATGTGTCTAGAAATTTATCCATTTTTTACATATGTTTCAATTTATTGGAACATAATACCTCAAAGTAGTATATAAATTCCTTCTGATTTCAGTTATATCTGTTGTAATTTTACCATTTTTGTCTCTTATTATGTATAGCCCTTAGGGAAATACAAATCAAAACTACACTGAGATCCCCCTTGCCTCAATTAGAATGACAATTCTCAAGCATGCAAATAACAATAAACTCTGGTGAGGATGCAGAGGAAAGGAACTATCTTGTATGTGGGAATATAAATTAGTACAGCTATTATGGAAGTCAATGTAGAGGAGCTTCAAAAAGCTATAATAAATCTTCTATATGACCTAGCTACCTCACTCCTCCACACTAAAACAAAAAAAAAATAAATAAATCAGCAAAATTTAGTGGTCTATGCTTACCTATGTTTATAGAAGCACAATAAATAATAGCTAAGTTATTATTTCAATCTACGTGATTATCCACAGATGAATGGATAAAGAAAAGGTTCTCTATTCACACTGGGGTTTCATTCATTCACAAATAAGAATGGCATTCTGTCATTTGTAGAAAAAAAGGATGGTAATTGAGATAATAATTCTGTGAGAAATAAGTCAGAGAGAAAATACTGTATGTTTTCCTTCAGATGTGCAAGCTAGATGGAAAACATAGGGAAATAAAGGGACTCCATCAAAGTAGAAGGGTGACAATTGGGGTAGAGCCAGGGGTTCTGAGGAGGAAGGGCAGAGAGTGGGAATTATTGGGGAGTGAAATTGATCAAATTGTGGATTCATATATAGCCATATGCCACAACAAATACCAGTTTGTATAGTTGAGATGCACCAAAATAAATAAATAAATGAAATAAAATAAATGAATACTCTGTACTGACAAAAGCCAAAAAAACCCTATAAAATGAATAAATTCTAAATCCAGTGAATATACTGATTGATAAAAACTAAGCATGTCTATGATTAGTGCAGTTCAATGCATGAGTTTTGATTTTTAAAAATTTAATTGAAAATTGATCACCTCTGTCCTTAGTGTTTCTCGCATTAAATAACAACACCATCAAAATGCTCAGACTCTGAATCTGAGCTTTATCTTCAATTTTCTAAAGTCTTTCATCTGTCATCAGCATCAAGTGATAGTGACTAATCACCTTGTAAAGCTGCACAAATCGCACCTGTTCCCCTTAGTGTGTGGGTACAGAAATAGCAGTTTCTGATTCTATTGATTCATTTGCAAATAAATAGTATTATATGTAATGGTACAGACTTGTAAGGACAGGTTGGGGTTCTGCTTATATTAGCATCAGCAGATTTCACAGTTCTTCTGTGACAGAATTATTATTCTTTGCCTCACAAATGTAAAGGATAAACTTCAATCAATGTATATTCTCTTTGTTAGCTTCAAAAATCACTATTCACTATGTAATTTATCCTATTCTTTAGAAGTCATAACTGTGATTTTTTTCTTTAAGTTTATTCTCATTACTTATATGTGACAGTAGAATGCATTATGACACATCATACATATATGAAGTATAACTTCTCATTCTTCTGGTTGTACATGATGTAGAATCATTCAGTTCATGTAATCATATATGTACATAGGGTAATAATGTCTGATTTATTCTTCTATTTCCTACCCCCATACCCTATCCCCTTCCTTCACTTCCTTCTGCCTAATCCAAAGTACTTCTGGAATAGCAGTTCTTTATTTTCCCTTCTAAAGAAGAAAGGAATTCCTTAGAGCTGTGTGAAATCTAGGCTAAAATAGAACAAATATGCTGAATTCCTTACTTAAATGACTTGTCCTTAAATCTATCTGTCAGTAGTTAGGAAACCTTGGGTAGGTCAACTTCTCAGAGAGTTTCATTTTCATAATCTTTCTGATTCATTTCAAGTATTAAATGAATTTTCTCCCAGAACCTCAATGTTAGAATATAACATTTTAGAGTATTACTGTGGCATCCTTCATTGTAAAAGAAAATTTTTAAAGGGGGTATTAAAAAGTAGCAAATATATCAAATCTTAATTATAAAAATATTTTAGTTAGGCTTTAATAAAACAAAGAACCATAAAGTGAATTCTGACAATTATTTAATATCTTTTATTTAATATTACTGCACTAATTTCAAACTATATATTTTTACATTGTTACATTTATTAAGACTATTAATGAAACCAAATGTCTCAGAAAATCACATCTATGTTCCTTGTTAGTGCAAATTTAGAAAAAAAAATTCAAATTATTTTTTAAAATACATTTTATTATGTATATTTAATATATATGTATAATGTTACCAGAAACCTTTAGGTAGTAAAATGATTACTATAGAAAGTAGGTTCACATAGCTATCATTTCATATAATTTCTAAATCTTATAGCCTTACATACCTTGCTTTTGGAATTCATTCACCGTCTTTTACTGCTGGAAATTTTCTAATGAATTTTTTAGACTAGTTGTTTTTGGTAAGGAAACTAAGCAACAAGTATTTGAATAGTTTTCAGATAAATCAGACTAAGTGACTTAACCAAACAACTGAGTTAAGTACAGGCTACCAGATTTCTAACAGGTTCCATTTAAAGAATGAAATGAGATTATTGGATGAATATAAAGATACTAATCAATCCTATTCACTAGTTTTTCCTTTCAGTTTTCTTTCTGAGATATATCTTTGTTTTAAATATGAGTATAATAAGACTAGGAAAAAATCAATCATCACCTAAAATTTCCTTGCACCATTTCTTTTCATCTGTTCTTTTCATATCACCTCAGGAAACCACATGCATTTTATAAGCATTTTGCATTGATACATAATTTTTCACCTATATAGATTAGATATTATTCTTATATAATTTTTTAAGTGGAAGTATACAGTACATATATATCTCTCAAGTGTGTTTTTCTCCTAAACATCACAATTATTTTGAGATTCATTCATGCTATTGCATGTTTCTGTGATTTATCCTTTTTTATTTATGTGTATATTTGTAGTATAGGAATATTCTACAATTTGTGCAACCACTCACATTGATAGATTTGAGTTATTCCCAACGTTTTGGTTATTAGAAACCAAAGCTATAAATGCCCATTAAGAAAACATTGTATGAACATGGGGCTTGACTTAGGTAATACACAGAAACAAAATAGTTTTATTGCAGCACAAGTCTGGGTAACATTCATAGAAATTGCCCACATGTATTCCAAAATGCAACATTATACCTGCCCACCAGAAGTTCATGAAAGGTCATATTCCACAATATTTTCATTAATGGTACATATGATTTTTAAAAAATTTTAGCTCATGTGTTATTGCAGGTATGTCATGATATCTTATTCTGGCTTTAATTATCACTTCCCTAATAATGATACATGCTTTTCATCTTCTCATACATTAATTTTCCATCCAAAGATCTTCTATGGAGAAGTTTCTATTGAAATCTCTGCTCCATTTTTTATATGATTGGTTATTTCCTTATTATTGCTGCGAGTTCTTCATATTCTGACTGCAAGTCCTTTCTCAGATCTAAGGTTGCCAAATGCTTTCTTCAGTCTGTGACAAAACAGACACATGCATATCTCCATAAATCCATGCAATATAATAGATTATGTGTATATACTTATTTAGAGCTAGTGTTAAAAATAAGTACTTTCTGAAAAAGTGCATATCTAATTATATTCTCTCCACATTGTTATAGGTAGCTTTTGCTATATAAAGTTCTAGAACAGAGGGCTCAAAATAACCACTATCATTATTCTGCTGGTGTTTCTATTGACTATGGTATTCAGTAGACATCTGAGAGAGGTGAAAAAGTGTCACACAATTGACATAAGCATGTGAATGTCTCTAGAAAGACAGGCTCATCTGGTCCTCTTGAACTCCCCATGGAGTCACAGAGTGATTCACACTGATACTTTAGCTCATTAGGTAATAGCTTGTTACACCCTCAGTATAATTTCTTAAAGACTGGAAATAGCATGACCTAGAATGATTTCTATGTTTTTTTTTTTTTTTTTTTTTTTTGGTCAGAGCAAGTAAATGACAACAAAACTTTGAAGGGAGGCTAAATGGACACTTTGGTCTAAGGAGATGCATCTGAATGCTTATAGCTATTTTTAATCTGTGAAAATTATAATTGCAGAAATTTTTAAATTTTTCTATTCCTAAGTTAACATTTAATTAACATTTTAAATAAAAGTGACTATATGTGTGATCTCCTTTTGTTTCTGCTGTGCAAAAACCTAACAAATTATTTAATAACACCTATATAGAATAATGTAAGAAATTTCAATCAGATCAATGTGAAGCAGGGGTTGGCTCTGGATCCTTTAGAGGTAGCCCAATCAAATCAAATATTTCAGTGATAGACCAACTTTCAAGAAATATGAAGAATCTCTTGATATGTGATATTTGGAGAATATAGAATTCAATCTTCCAGTATTAACCAAGTTAGCAAAGAATTAGTATGAATAGTAGAAAATGAAATCACTTTCACAAAACATTTGTAACTGTTTTTTAGGAAGATTTTATCTATGTACAATATTTAAGTGAATCATTCTTACACATATAAAGTATATTAATACAAAAAATCCTGCAAACACAGTATACTTTTAACATTTGATCACTGTTCTCTAAAATAGCCAAAAAACATTTAGTAAGCAATTAACTCTATGAAATCTTTTAGTACTGATTATAGAGAATACAAAAAAATATATATTTTTTTATTCCTTGAGGCTTAAATTTTATAGAGAAATCCTCATATAGATGAATTACACATAATTCATAAAGCAGTGCATTGACTATAGAGTATACACCATAATCATAAAATCTAAGATATGTGGATGGATGGCACATGGTTGGGATGGAATGTGACAATCGTGGGTGAAAAATATGGCCTTTATTATTGTTATTGATACGAGTAGTTACAGAATTATTACTAAAACAAATAAAATAGAAACACCCAAAATATCCATCCAGTAGAAATAGATAATCAAAGGGTCTCTTATTCATAAAATGAAATGCTATGCAGTCATAAAAAGGAACGAGATTCAGAAACAAGCTGCAACATTGATATATTCTGACAAAGATATGCTAAATGAGGGAAGACTGACAAAAAAGAGCATATATTAGATGACTGTTTATGCTTAGGATAAGTGAACACATAGAACCAGAAAGTAAAGTTTCTAAGGACCAGGGGTAGTAGAGAAGGCAAGTGACCCCCAATAGATGTGTTTTTTACTGAGGTGTTAAAAAAATGTTCTGGAAGCAGAGAGTGTTAAAGGCTACATAACCTTGTGAATATACTACATCCAAGGAAATTTTTATATTATAAGTGTACGATTTATAAAATATTAATGATATCTCATTATAATTATCACGGAAAGGAATTAATACTTTCATTAAATATTAGTAAATTTACTTAGTCATTACTTATTCATTAAGACTATGGACACTATTTTAAAAAGCAGAAAAATGAACAAAAGAAAGGGGTTTGAAATGACTAACTTGGGGGGGGGTGAATTCCCTCAAATTCTGCTTTAATTAGACAAGGATGACATAGATCATATTTTATAGTAAAAGGTATGTATGTATTTTATGTATTTTGCACCATAAAATTTACTTGCAGCTTTCATTCTGTCATAGATCAGTTTGCTGATGATAGTCAATAATAAAAACTCAATCTTTCATAAAGATGTGGATGTATTCAGAGGGGAAAATAAAGAGTCATAAATATAATTAAGTCATAAGTTTGCATAACAACAAAGCCTGAGGGAATAGCCTCAGAGAGTTAAGTCCCAAAATTTACCTGGTATAATTCCATGCTACCTGCTTAAGGTTCAGTTATCAAAGAATGTCAGGTAAGTTCATGTCAGATTAAGTTCCTGAGTTTCCAAACTCAAAGACTTGAGGTTTAAAGAAATGACATTAAAAAAAAAGACATCTGTAAATGAATCATTTTATGCCAGGTTACTGTGTTCCATAAATTCTGGCTTAATGATCAAAAATGATGATTTCTTCTCAAAACTGGAAGACATGAGTAAATCTCCTATCCATTAAATTTCCTATTTACTAATTTTATTTTAATATATATTATAAACAAATATTTACTTGCTTTATACCATATAGGTATTTACATCAATTTAAGTGGTTTTGTTGTTATTTTTCTGTTTTGTTGTTTATTTAATAGATATTTGAAGTACTGCATTACAAATAATCATATATGTAATTTCAACTCTGTATGAGTCATATAATATTTTTACTTAGTCCCAAAGCATAAAAACAAAAATCCCATTTATATCTATCCCTCACTATTTCTCATATTCCAGTTAGGAATCATACACACTTGCAATTACTTTACAAGTACATAAATTCACTTATGCTTAAGTAAAACATGCGTAGTCAAAAATCCTTATTCTTTTTCTTTCTTTTTTTTAAATATATGTGCCCACTTAAGATCTAGTTGAAATGTAAATATATGTATTAAATTAAGGTGGTTTTACTGTCTTTTTAGCATTTTTCTTTGCATTGTCAGTAGGTTATCCTTTAATTCCATATTATCTCTAAAAAGAGGAAACAATCATGTGGTAAAATGATACAACATTTATAAAAAATACAGAAATAAATGAATATTTATTTTATATTTCACAAATACTAAAAGCCACATGTAATAACAGTATAATAACATTTTTCAGTTTCAGTAGTCAGTGATACACTTAATATTCCTAGAATTACTACAATGATCTTTTAAATCGAAAATGATTTTTTAAAACTGATGTCATTGAAATTACCCTTTTAGTCTAATGTGAATGTTGTCAATTCTCCAACTGCAATAGTTTATCTAGTGTTTCTTCCATTTATTTGGAAAATGAATACAGGTTTCAGTAGAGTAAAAATATACACTTAATATAAGAAGGTAAAATCCAGAGAAAGTAATGAAGTTGTAGAAAGTCATACGTTTCTTGAATGACATTCAAATTTGAATCAAAAATTTTCACCTGCTGTCTCATATTTATTATGAATATTGTCAAGCAGATGCAATTGTTTTTTTAAAAGTGACAAATAAATGGGTGTTTTTCTGAGACTAAAAAGAAAAATATCAGAAACAAACGGTGTTCTACTATATAGGTACAGTCTGTATGTAAAGAATGAAACATGAATCTTTTTTTTTTAATGATTTTCTCAAAAGTTTAGGCAAAGAAGAATGGACAGAGGAAATTTTTCCTCACAGACTGGATTTATTTTCATGGGAATTACTATTAACCCTGAGATGAAAAGCACTCTATTTGCTGTGTTTCTATTTATTTATCTCATTAATCTTCTGGCAAATCTTGGAATGATCTTCTTAGTTAGAATGGATCCCCAGCTTCACACACCAATGTACTTTTTCCTCAGCCACCTCTCTTTCTGTGACCTCTGCTATTCCACAACAATTGGACCTAAGATGCTGGTGGACATATTTGCCAAGAACAAATCAATTTCCTTCATTGGCTGTGTTCTGCAGTTCTTGATCTTATGTATCTTTGCTGATTCCGAGTGTCTGCTGCTGGCAGTGATGGCCTTTGATAGGTACAAGGCCATCAGCAACCCCTTGCTGTACACAGTCAACATGTCCAGTAGGGTTTGCTACTTGCTCATGGCTGGAGTTTACCTTGTGGGGCTGGGAGATGCTTTGATACACACGACATTAACATTCCGCTTATGTTTCTGTGAGTCTAATGAGATTAATCATTTCTTCTGTGATGTCCCTCCTCTCCTGTTACTGTCTTGCTCTGACACACAGATCAACGAGTTATCAATATTCACTATTTTTGGTTTCATTGAACTAAGTACCATTTCTGGAGTCCTGGTCTCTTATGGCTACATCATCTCATCAGTCTTAAAGATCCGCTCTGCTAATGGGAGGCTCAAAGCTTTCTCCACCTGTGCTTCCCACTTGACTACCATTGCAGTTTTCCAGGGCACTATACTCTTCATGTATTTCCGGCCAAGTTCTTCCTACTCTCTAGATCAAGACAAAATGGCCTCACTGTTCTACACCCTCATCATTCCCATGTTGAACCCTTTGATTTATAGCCTACGCAACAAGGATGTGAAAGAGGCCCTGCAAAGAGTGAAAAAGAAAAGGTGGATTTAAGTAATCGTAATATCTGTCCATATGTGCATATTTAATGTGAAAACTTTTTAATATATTGCATGATACACAGAATAATTTTTTCACATGGTTTATTGAATAAGTTTTGTGCTAAAGTCTAATTATAAGAAAATGTTGCAGGTGTACAAACATGTTATGCTTGATTATTCATTTTGAATTAACATATTATATTTATCTCTGAAAAGATTATCCTCACATATTAATTTTCTCAAAGTTTTATTTGCTTGTTCTTTTATTCATGCATTATTTCAATTATATTATAATTTAGTAAATGCATATTAACTGCCTTTTACATATTTTTGTGCCTTATGTTTTATTGTGAATTTATATATTAGTGAATATTAAATTCTAGTTAAATTAATTAATTAATACATTAATTTATTAACATGAATTAAATAAGTGACAATTGGCCTCAAAACAACCCTGGAATAAAAAGAGATGATGAAAGCAAAATATCTAAATGCGGTGTGCAGAAGAAAGTCTCCCTTGGATGGCAAAGGTCAGTTTCATGTTGAAAATAACTCAGAGAAAATAAATCTAGGCAGAGAGTTGAACAACTAGAGAAGTCTTCAGACGGACAATCATAACATTTAAAAAGCAAAAAAAGTCCAACTTGATAAAGCTATAAAAACGAATTAAAATGACCTTGGTAAAGAATATCTTGTAATGAAATTATCAAATTCATCTCCATCATTTCTTTCAAGATTTCATTTTCTTATTCCACACTGTCAGCCCCAGTCAAGTGATCATCTGTCCTCTACAAACATTCACTTCTTCAAAGCATTGTATAATGTGACCATGTTTCTTAAATTAATATTTCCAATATGAGATATTGGGCCTAAGGATTGAGCATTCCATCCAAGTTATCCCAAACACTTCTTCATGTCTGTATAAACATGCAAATAGATAAACAAACAAATATTAAAATAAAAATGCCAAATAGCAAAGTAGTTGTGAGTACATAATAGATGTTTTCCCAGCTGGATGTTGGTCTTGATTTGGTCCCATTTTTTTTTCTTTCTATACCCCTATTTCTCCTTTCTGGAAAGGAAATATTTATTTGGTTCCATTGTATATTAGATATATGCAATTTGCTTTTGATTTTCACTCTCATAACTAAGAGCTTACCTTAAGTCTCATGAGATTTTGGAGTTGTACTTTGGGGCAATGCTGCAACACTTAAGACTTTGGGACTCCTGGCAATTGATGAAATGCATTTTGCATTATGTGTCGGTCATGAGGTTTTGGGTCAGGGGTAAAATGTTATGATTTGGGTATGTGGTGTCCTCCAAAATCTCATGTTTGAGAAAATATGAGAAATTTCAGAGGTAAAATTATTATATTCTAAGAGCTATTGTCTAAATTCATGGATTAATCCATTAGTATGGATTAACTTGGTTTGGCTGAAGAAAGGAAGTCACTGGGGGCATGCCCATGAGGTTTATGTTTTATAGTTAGTGAGTGGACCTCTCTCTCTCTCTGCTTGTTGGTTGCCATGTACAAAGCTACTTTCCTCTGCCACACCCTTCCACTATGATGTTCAGCTTTACCTGAGGCCCAGAGAGTTGAAATTCTCTGATCATGGAATGAAACTCTGAAATAGTGAGCCAAAATATACTTTTACTCTTCCAAATTGTTCTTGTCAGGACATTTGGTCACAGGGCTGCATTAGCTGATTAAAACATAAGCTAAGGTATTTGTGGTATTTATTATAGTCCCTCAAACACACTGAGGTTAACAGAAACATGGCCAAAGAACATTGTCTGAATTATACTAAAACATTAGCAAAACTGATTGACAGTGGATTGCCAATAATTTATAAAATGCAGATATTCCTCCACATTAACTCATCTCTTTCTCACATGTTCAGATTTCTTATAGCATCTACAGACTGCTTGGGGCTTCACAAATTCCCTTATTATTAGAGTCAGTGAGTAAGAACTAAAGAGAAGGAAAATTAAAATCCTGTACAAGTGTATTCCAAAAGAGTGAACTGATTTGATTAATTATGACTTTTTTAATTTACAAAGTGGAGTATCAATTATATATAATTAGTTTGGGGGAATTTGTGACAAGTAGAAACTTTGGCATATGGTCATGACTCTTCTATCTCAAAATTATACAGTGCACATCATCAAATGCTATGATCCCTTTGATACTGTCTAGTTCATGCCTTATTTTCTTCTCTTCTACATCTGTTCAAATACGATTTTCATTTCATATAAACCAATTACTGGCAGCAAGTCTTATTTCCTAAATAGAGTAGTACCAGTGATTGTGGAGAGAAAATTACTATCATAGTTATGTTTTCACATCTTGACTTTATTCTTCATCTTTGCTGCTGAAATTCCTAAATATACAAATGAGAAAGAAATGGGATATCTTGTATATGTACAACACAATATAATTCAATCAATTTATACATGAAATAGGGATTTAATCTAGATTATTTGCAATGTCCTTTCCAGATACAATATTCTATCTCTATGAATTATTGTTCTATTCTCACGAGAACCCATCACCATTACTGAAATGAATTGAAAGAGATGAGTGACTTCTTATTTGTACAAAGTTTGCTTTAAATCTGTTTTAATCAGCTTTGTGTTGCTGTGACCAAAAGACCAACAAGAACAGCTTGAAGGAGGAAATGTTTATTGTGGCTCCTGTTTTCATATATTTAGTTTATCATCAGCCAACACCATAAATCTGGGACTATGGTGAGGTTGAACATCACTGTGGAATGGAGAGTCAGAAGAAAGCAGTACTGAACATCACAGCCAGGAAGCAATGAAAGAGGTCTATAGACTGGGGACAAAATATAATCTGCCTAGGCTTGCCCCCAATAACCTCCTTCCACCAGCCACACCCTACTTGACTATTGGAAGTACCTAGTCAATCTATATCAGTGATTTAACACACCAATTAGCTTATACCTCTCATAATCTAGTCCTTTCATGTCTGAAAATTCTTGCCTGGTCTCTCACATGAGCTAGGAGGGACACCTCGTTTCCAAATCACAACAATGTCTCTCATTCTTTTGACTTGAACTAAGACTCAAAAGAACAAAGGTGTCAAGTAGGTAGTGGTAGCATGAATATCATAAGGCCCTAAACCGGTCAACACAGGTCTTTTGACTGGTCTCTTATTCAAAATTGAAATTGCAGAGACATGATATCATAGTGGATGCAGAACTTATTTTGTGCCCAAGTGCATAAAAAATTGTGCAAGACTATGACTAATTTACAAAAGCCAAAGTGAAAACATTCAAAATATAAAAAATTGCTAAAAATGTGCAACAATCTCTTGACAGTGGAGTGGGAATTGACATTTCATAACATGCATGACCATTTCTACTGTAGCTATATATACAAATGCCTCATTAGTTAGTTTCTTTTTTTAGTTTCATACTCCACAGAATTACACTCAGAAATACTCCAATACATGCAAATGTTTTCATTGTTGCTTTATTTGTAATAGCATACAATTGGAAACAACTCAATTTAAAAAAAAATATATTATGTCAAGACAACAAGCTTTTCTTTAAAATGTCAGGTAGCATGTATGTTAGAGTTTGCAATCCTGAATTCTAAGTCAAAGCCACTCAGGTTTACCCTTCTGTCATATAAAGAGAAATATATTAAAAACTTCATTTTTATGTTTCAAAAAATGAATGTGCCATATTGTGCTGACCTTAGCTTTCAATTTAATAAATAATATTATGATATGTTTTAGAGTGGAATGTTACACAGATATGAGAGTGAATGAATTACCTGCATAATAACCATATCAGGATATATCACCAAAATAATGTATGTAAAGTGGAAGAACCAAAAGAATAAATACATAAAATGGTGTAAAGACTATATGACTACAAGACAGATAAAAAATAGAAAATTGATTGCCAATTCATGATGAATTGGCAGAGATTACAAGATGATAATGATTTTCCTTTATTGAACAAGTTCTGGGTAAACCGAATTTATGAGAAAAAACAAAAACTCAATAGCAAAACTTACAAATATCCCCATAAAAATGAACAATAGACCTAAATAGATGTTTCTGAAAATAAGATGAATGCTCAACAGTATGTGACAAAATACTCAACCTCACTAATCATGTAAGAAATGCAAAGTAAAACATCACCTCACCTCAGTAGATATGATGGTGAGCAACAAGACAAAATAAATAATTGTTGGTGAGGATATGGAAGCAATGGAACATTTGCACAGTATTGGTGAAATTGGAAATTAATGCAGACATTATGAAAATGTGTATGAGTCTTCCTTAAAAAATTAAAAATAGAGCTATCATGGGATCTAACAGTCCCTTTTTTGAGTATATAATCAGAGGATATGAAATGATAGTATTAAAGGGTATGTGAATTCATGTGTTCATTATAGTCCTATTCACAACAAATACAAACCACCTAAATGTCCATCAACCGACAATAATTTGAGTAACCACATTATTTTGCATATGTATAATGGACTACTAGTCAGCCATTTGTGACAAAGTGAATATATTAGGAGATCATTATGTTAAGTGAGATAAGCCAAGAGCTGAGCAAATACCAGATGATCTCACTCACATGTTCTGTCCTTAAAAAGTTGTTCTCACAAATATTTAGACTACATTGCTGGTTAGGAGTAGTGGGGAGAGTATAGGGTTGTGAGAGAAAGGGAAAGTTTTATCAATGGGTACTCAGTTACACTTACATGTGAAAAAGGGTTTCCTTGTGCTATCGCACATCATGGTGAATAGAGATATAACAATCTTGTACTCCACATTTCAAAACCTAAAAAAAAAAGAGACTTTGGAATTATTCCTGGAAAGAAAGGATAAAATCTTTTAGAAACAGATACATTTATCATGATGTAAAAAAGTACATAATTCATGTATATATAAAAACATTATAGGTACTACATTAATAAGTAAACTTTTGTGGTTTTATATGCCATTTAAAATTAACTAAAAACAAAATGTATTCAAAAACCTATGTCATTTTTGGTGACTACACTCAACATGAAGCACAGCAGATCTCTTCAACTTAGACCTCCTCTAAGTCATTTTGCCTGCTCTGATCATCATCTCTGCAATCTCTGCTCCCCAAGCACCTACGTCACCACCTCCATTCAAATCTCTGGTTCTCAGTTCACATTTTTAAATTGCACTTATGAGTGCTATCATGATGTGTTTTTCCTTCTTTGCCTGGCATGTCACCTACTCTAATGTCCTCCAAGTTCTTTCACATTGGCACAAATGACAGGATATGCCAGGTTCAATGTATCTATTCAGTTGTTGAGGTACAGTTAGGCTTATCCCATGCCCTCACTATTGTAAAGCTTGCTGAAGTGTGCATGGCGGTACAGGTACATCAACATATTGATTAATTTCCTTTGGACACATATCTAGTAGGTGATTGCTGCATGCTATGGTAGTTCTAATTTTAATCATCTGGGGAGCCACCATGTTCTTTTACATGATGACTGAATTAATTTATATTCTTTTTATATTTATATAAAAGTGTTCAAAGTTTAATTTTCTCCACATCTTGACCAATGCTTTTTTTTTTCTTTCACCTTTTGGTGACATCATTCCACAAAAGTGAAGAGATATCACGTTGTGCCTTTAATTTGTTTTTCTCTGGCAACTAACAACCTTGAGTACTTATCTCACCTAACTGTCCATTTTTATGCCTTCAGAAATGTGTGCTCATGTTTTACCAATTTTTAAATTATATTCTTGGTTTTCATTCATAGAGCTTTTGAGTTCTCTGTATGCTTTGGATATTAATCCTTTATGGTTTGGTAATACTCTTTGTCATTCTGTAGGTTGTTTATTCACTCTATTGATCACTTTATAGCTCTGAGTTGGAATTAATCTATTCTATAATTCTTTGAGGTGGCTTTATTTATTTTTAAATAAAGGTATCATCAGAGATGCATGGTTTTCAAAAAGCTAGGAGGCTATCCTGGGGAATCCATTCATGCTCAATGGTATTATTAAAGAATTCTGTTCTTTGAGGACATAAACTATGGTTTCTGATTTCTCAATGAATGTCAGTTAAATGCCACCGGTGGCTTCTCAAAGTCACCACTTGGGCATGTGATCCCACTCCTGGAAAGGCAGCAAAGACAAATTGGGTTCTTCTTATCCCTGTATTTTCCTTCCTGTTTCATCATTGCATCTCTGAAATACACTGCTTTCTTCTTTCTATATTTTAGGGCTCATGTCATCAATTGTGTTACCTGGATAATTATAAGGAAAATAAAAAAGGAGACACAGAGACAAGATGCAGAGGCAGGAAAGATGGCTGTTTTTCTAAGTGGCCACCTTTATTTAAACCAATAGGTTACATTAGGTCATTGGTACCATAACTACATTATTGTTTATTGTTTCAGTAAGGTTACTTATTCTACAGTTACATTCTATAGTTACAAAATGCAAAGTTAGTAGTTTGTGCAGCTCTCAAGAAAGTCCATTGCCTCAAGTGACTCTGAACATAAGAAGTTACTGTGGGCAGGTCCAGGAGCAGCAGGCTTGGTGAAACATTGCAGTTATCTGGCAAGCAAGTTCCTTTTTCCCAGGAGCTGTATGCCTGAGATCAATGACAAGCCCCGCAGAGCCTCTTCATGCAGGGCATTGCAACAGCAGCTCGACAATGCACATATATTAGTCATCTTACTGGTTCTAAGAGAAATTGCAGAGCATCCTACGCATGGAAAACAGGGTGCCTGTAATTCCACAGGAGTTTGCTCACCAAAGGAATGCTTCCCTCTATATTTCAACGATCAGAATCCCTACACATAATCTTCTAGTCTCATACCTGATACCTGGTGTACCTGTGCAAAGTTTTATTTATTATATAATTATTGAATTCACAAGTTCCATGAATTAGGACCAGGTGATATCTGGGGGACCATTAGTCTATCACAATGTCTCATTGAAATGGAATGATTACTACTTTAAATGCTTTATTTGATCATATCTTTAAATGTTAAAATCATTAACTAATGTATCATATGATATTGCATTCCAGGCAGTCATAGCTTACCTAGGACTAAATTCTAAAGAGTTCATAGTAATCAATAGCTTTATGTGTTTAGTAGAGTAAATAACTTACCAGGAAAGAGAGTTGAATTTTAAGTACTTGCATAAGTTTTAAGGAAGAAATTAAATGTGCATAAGCCTCCCTTTTGATATTGTCTCTGGAGTAATTCTATGCTGACAGACAGTGAGTTAAATATGCTAACAGTATTTAGCAATGCTACAAAATCTCTAGAGTTTGCCAAGAGTTTGAGGTAGGGAACAGCAGTATGCACTTATATTTTCACTCATTTAATCATTCACTCAATAAACATATGATATTCAACTAAAATTGGCAAGTCTATGTATTAAGTATCAAAGGAGAAAACTAACAACTATAGCTGTAAATACATACAAATTATTTAGGTAAATGATGTGCAAGTTTATTTCTGTTGCAAGTCATAGTATTGGATTCTGTACATTATTCAAGGGATATATAATGTACATTGCAATTTTATTGATGAGAACATACTTTCCCTTAGATATGTATTAATGAAAATAAATTGATTTGCTTAAGATACATCCAAGCTGAGTAAATTTCAGGCTAGTGTTCTGAAGTAAAACAAATAGATATTAAGATGGAAGCATCTCAAGGGGAAATGCAAGATCTGAAATATTTCTCTGATAACCGTGGGACCAGCAATGCAAACATTCATACACAAATATGTGATACTATGTTTTAAGCATGAATCTTTTCAGAGCAGCAATCACATCCCTATTCCTAAGGCTGTATATCATGGGATTAAACATAGGAGTCACTATGGTGTATGAAAGAGAGAGCACTTTGTCAGTTCCTGCAGAATGGTTGGATTTGGGCCTAAGGTAGGTAATGGAAGCTGATCCAAAAAATAAAATCACAACCAGCAGGTGGGAGGAGCAAGGGGAGAATTCCTTAGCCCGTCCTTGGGCTGTTGGCAACCTCAGAATTGTGAGTCCAATTTTGCTATAAGAGGCAAGTATTAACATAAAAGGGACTACAGCAAATAACACAGCTACTATGTAGACAGACACCTCATGCACAAAAGTTTCCCCACAGGCTAGCTTGAGAATGGGGGGTATGTTACAGAAGAAGTGGTTGATTTTGTTAGAATGACAGAAATGCAGAGAGAATATCTGCCATGTTTGCCCTATCTGGACTGGCATTCCCCCAAACCAGGAGCCAACTGCAAGTTGATGGCACTTCTTTGGGTTCATGACTAGAGGATAGTGCAGAGGGTTACAGATGGCCACGTAACGGTCGTAAGACATCACAGCCAGGAGGAAACATTCTGTTGCTCCAAACATAAGGAAAAAATACATTTGTGTGGCACAGCTCAGTAGAGAGATGCTCCTATCCTGAGTCCAAAGGCTGACCAGAATCCTCGGGAGAGTGACTGAAACATAACAGATTTCCAGTGAAGAAAAATGTCCCAGGAAAAACTACATGGGTTTGTGCAGTGCAGGGTCCAGCCTGGTTATTATGATTATGAGGAAGTTCCCAATGAGGATAACTATGTAAATGATGGAGAACACCCCAGATAGGAAACCTTGGATGTTTGGAAATTCAGAAAATCCCAGCAAGACAAACCGTACCACTGTGGAGACATTCTTTTCTACTACTATCTCTTCATGCTTCATCTATGGGGAAGAGTCAATCAGAAGTAGAAAATTAACTACATTTTCCTTTTGTTTTCTTATGTGTACACTGAAGATGGCCTGATTTCAAATTTCCCACTTACCTTTAAGATAAAGACCTATGTCTTCTATTTGGTCTAAAATTGTCATAAATATTTTTTAAGAATATTCCTAAGCATATCTACATGAAAGTTGTATTTTTGTTTCTGCCCAAGGTTATTACATATTTTTTTCTGTTTCTGTGATGAGGCATGTCACATTAATTCTCATTTGAACAGTCTGAGTCTAGGTCTAAGTGGAGAAAAAATTCTACTCTTCTAGTTTATATTTTTCTGCTCTCCCAACATTGTTTTGTGTACAATAATCAACTCAAAATTACCTTAAATTTATGAGAATATGTTCTTTAAGACATTTCTAATAAATTTAGGGAAGAGTGAATTGAATCTTTGAAATTGGTTTTTGTATTTCCCCAAGATCAATTTAGCTTTTATATTCTATAAAATACATTAAAAAATAATGATTAACTGTCTATGAACTACAATGCAATACTATTTAATCTTTAAAATTGTATATTCATTTAACTATAAGTTTATGAATCAGAAGTCACAGATTTTGTTCAGATTTTCTAGTACAATTGACATTCGGAAGGATACTGAGGATCTCAAGAAGGAGGAGGGACACTTAACATGATTTTCCTATAGAAGGAAGCTCAATAGTCAAGAAACAATTCATTTACATGTGCATTAGGAAACAGGTAATAGCTACATTATGCACCTCTTTATTCTGAATGCAGATATATGCATATATAAGACATTTAGCACATCTCTCCTCCTGGACATTTTCCTAGATCACTCATATCCTCAGGAATGACTGCTATTCTACTGAGTTCATTTGCTCCATTCAGTCTCTTCCCTTACTTTTATGTGTGGGTTCATGCATGAGTGTGTTTGTATGCTATTATTTGTTTACATTATGAATGAATTCCTTTTATTTCTAGACCTATGAAACATATCATATTTGATATTATAAACACTATTTTATATGTGGTAGGGTATCTTTTTCCAAAAATTTTCATTGGCTGTATTTTTGGATTAATTACAAATGAGTCAAATAATTGAATTAATGACAAAGATTTAAGTACAGATTCCTGGATTTCTGAGTTTCTAAGCATGCCGTGTGTGTGTGTTTGTGTGTGTGTGTGTGTGTGTGTGTATAAATGTGTTTGTACTTGTGGTGGGTATGTGGGAATTATTATATCTCATTCACTCTTTCAGAAGAAGTTTATCATCTCATTATTTGCTAAATAATTTCCATATAAGTAATAAATAATTTAAATACAAAAAATTATTAAGGTTGTATACCTCTAATCTTATTCTATGACTGTTAAGTTTGCATGGGTGTCAAGATTTCAGCTTCAAAAACAGTTGCAAATGGGGAAAGATCAACAGTCCATGCTGAACTTGGTCATCCTGTGCATTTTTGTAACAGAACATGGCAAAGTTACATAAGAATTTCTTGCTACATCTACAATATTCTACCAAATATTGGAGTCTTAAAGGTATTTCAAACTTCTTCAATAACTATAAAATCACTCTAAATGAGAATTTGATATTTCAATGTTAAAGGTGTAACTGAGACTTTACAATGACACAAACTATCTTATAAGATAGAGGTGACTCTACTGTGATTGTAAGGATATGAAACTCTACCATAGGTTATTTTATGTTCCAACATAAAAAATTATAAACACTTATTCTTGTATCTAACTAAGCTGAGAACTTAATACATGGGCACTTGTAAAAGCCATTGATTGAATCAAAAATTTATTGTGCCTATCATATATTTTGACCATATTTGATTATCAAACCCTAGCCTTTAGAAATTGCCAACTTCTTCCATCTGTTTCCTATACCAGCTCACTTATTTTTCATGCTTTTTGCCCATTGTAATCTCCTTTTTGTAATCATTTCCCTCTAATCAAGTAGGAGGGTACCTTTATAAAGGAAATTACAATCAAGCTTTCAAAGTGTAATGAGGAACAAAAAAAAACTGTGAACACAACTTGTGCTCTACCTATATCTACTGAAATGAAACCTTTCTTTTCCATTTCTTTTCTTTTTCAGAGGTGAGAGTCTTAAATTTCATTTGTAAAGTGAACCAGCAATTTTATGAATATTTAATGTAATTCTCTATGTCTAAATACATATAAAGGAATGAATATTATAATCCCTCCTACTCAGAGGGCTGAGGCGAGAGGTTGAATATTTTGAGATCAGTGTGGAAAAATTAGCAACATCTTATCTCAAAATAGAAAGGAATAAAGCCCTGGGTGTTTAGCTCAGTAGCTGAGAACCCCTGGATTCAAGACTCAATACCTAAAAGTAGAGAAATGATATAATTACTTACAATTATTCAAATTGTTCTTAAATTCTAGACACAATTGGGCATACCAAATTTATTCAAATCACCCAATATTCTTGCTTATTTCTCAGACTTTGGGAAATATTTAGAAATTTCTATTTATACTGGTAAGTGAGAAAGTGATTAGTAATTCAGTTAGACATAGCTACCTTTTTGTTGTTGTTGTTGTTGTTTCATATACTTCTTGTTTATTTAACTGTTATCCCCTTTTATCAATGAAACAATTATTTCATTTTGTGTAAATATTGTGCAATTATTCAGAGCTTCTCTCATACGTATTATATTTATAATAAGTTAATGGAACCACTTTAAAACTAAGAAATAAAAGATACAAGGGTACAGAAGTCAGAAAGATGTCCTTCTAACAGAAATCACTAAATATAGATAGATAGATAGATAGATAGATAGATAGATATAGATATAGATATAAACATGCTAACATTTCTCTAGCAGTTTTAGACTCATTTTTCATGAATTTGACCTTTAAAAACAGGAAGCTTTTTTATAGTACTAGGATGCCATTTTAATACTCTGTATTCAATATTTTGTTCACCTGTATATATAATTAGGTTTGCAACAGATAAGATGTCTAGATTTTTTTGATTTAAATAGTTAAATACATGCTTATCACGTAATTATTTGGCAAATATTAGCACATAAGAAGATGATGATAATATTTTAATGCTGCCTCTTTTTATTGAAAACGATTTTTCATTTTGCTCTCAGTTCACCTAAAAATGGCAAAAGTCATAAGAATACAAATGTAATCTGAAAGAACATCTTGGAATTGAAAAAGTAACCAAAGTAAACAAAGGATTCCTTTTAAATTTTAAATATTTCTTACTGCTCATGTTCTTAAAGATAAAAGTAGACAATAAAAAACATTCTGCATTTGTCAAACTTCTCTGTGCTTATCTATTTCAGAATTAGGTTAATCATAATTCTTACCCCTTTAATGATTGGTAAAATACACAAAATAATAAAGAAGTGTGTCCTTTTTATATTTTAGGAATTTATCTTCATTTGTAACAGAGGGTAAGCCTTGCCTTATATATATTCTACTCTTAGGAAGAAAAAAACGCAGTGCTCCTGAGGTAGAAAATATTGTCTGTCCTGGGGATAAGTATTTTCCCAGGTAACTTACTAATTGAGGAAAGCATTTTCATTTTATTCAAGGAGTTTAACATAACATACTAATACATGCCTGGCTATACGACCCCTTCTATTCTCAGTCTCTCTACCTTTCTGTGCTTGTTAATAAATACAAACATTGAAAAAACTACAATTTATAACTGCATAGCAGTTGTGATACAAATGAATATATTCTATCAATATTCAGGACATCAAATAGAAAAAAGTTTGTGTCATTAAAAGTTCTCAAGAGGTTCAAGTCTCTTCAGATGTTCCCATTATCTTCAACATGATTCTGCCACCTATCAATCTACATTGGTGGGTTCAATCTCATCATCCTCCATTCAGAAAGAAGGAGAAGTGGAATAAAGACTAATATTCACTTTTCCTTTTCAGGTGCACAAACTGGAAAAGTCACGCAGACTTTCCAGAAATAATGCCCAATATAAAATTTAGTGACAGCACTATAGAAACCCAGTCAGGGAGCTATAAAATATAACTTCTAACTAGATGGCCATGTAACCAACTATGGTTCCATATTTTATCATTAATTTCCTTCACTTGTCGAAATTTAGAATTTTAAGAAGTTATTGCTTGATTTGTGATTCAAGGAGCTCCTCAAATTGAGTGTAAATTAATAAGATAGGTTTCTATAAGTTGCCCAATCATCCACACAAGCACACTTAGACACACTCACAGGTTCAAGGGAGACAATATAAGATGCAGCCACAGGAACCTGGAATGTATGTCAACAAATATAATAAATAATGATTATATAAATGGAAAATATACTTTAGAACTATGGCTTCCTAATTTCCAAACTTTGAAAACTATGATTATTTAAGGGTTACTTATGTACTTACCTATTTTGAGTGATATTATTTGGGATTAATTTAATTTTAGCATTAAAATATACATGAAATATTATTTTTTTGTTGTTGTTTTAAATTTAATTTGACTCTTGTACATTGTTTAATTAGGCCATGTCTTTCTCAGTTAGGGAGGTCTTCATATATTTTATGTATGTTTCCTTTGAGAGATATGTGCTTTGCCAATATTTTCAGGAGAATGTAGCCTATATTTTGCAGTTTCTTAACAATGTTAACACAGAACAAAATATTTAATATTGGTAAAGTATGATTTATAAAGATTTTTCTTTCAGGTTTGTGGTTTGGCTAACATTTATTGATAAATGCCATACATGGTCACACATATTTTTTTCATACATGTTCTTCCAATAACTATGTATTTTACACATTCTATAGCTAAGTAAATAATAAGTCAAGAATTTCTTAAAACAAGAAATTTAGTTTTAGGGTTTTCTGCATAGAAGTCCATTTTTTTAGTGAAAAGTCTTTTCATCCTCAAAAAACTATGTACAACTATGTTGCACTAATGAAATGTTTATGAAAATTATGCCAAACTAAATAAGTAGTAAAAATTCACTGTATTTTGCACAAGACAGTTCCCATTACCACTCTCAATTACATGGAACTGAAGATCTACCAGGACACTAATTACCAGATAGGTTAGCGGCTGTCTAATTTTTATAGGAGAAGGTTCTTGTGACTTCAAGCAGCATATTGGAACAAAATTTCCAGAATTATTATAAATGGTGTCAACATCAGAAGCAAGTCATTGTGGGGATGGGGTCAAGATTATAGCTATGCTGGGATGTCCATAGACTTTGGGACAGATTAGCCAACAATTTAACAGAAGTTTATGTTAGAGTCTGTAAACAAGTCAGGATGGCTCCTGGCATTTTGCCAGAGAAATGTTAGAGTTTGTAAAAACAAGTCTGGATGGTGCCTGGCAAAATGCCAGTGGGAGTGGTTTGTGAAGTAACACCAGCGAGCCATTAAGTGTGGAGATTCCTTATTGGTTGACTGATGTATGTAGTTTATGCTAATTAGATAAGCTGTGTGGAATGTATAAATACTGCTCCTGTCCTGCAATAAACAGCTCCTACTCCTGCTGTATCAATCTACACAAGTTGTTCGTCACCCCCCGGTTATTTTGCTGCAGCTGGACTGTGGCAAGTTTCTGAAGAATGATAAAATGAAAATGGATACAGTTGAAATTCTAATTATTATAGTGATCTGAATGAGTGGATGCAAGTGTAAGGCCACACACACTCAAGGTTATCCCAAGAGAGATTCTGGTAAATGTGACCATGTAAATGCAGAGAATAAAATGCATCAAACACTTGCAAAGTTCATGAAATTTTAATACATTTTCTAAGTTTCCAAGCCAGCCATAAATTCATCAACAAACAAATGTTGGATGTCTTCCTACCTACAATAAATATCATTGGCTGGTCTCCAAGCTATACTGACCAATGAGGTATACTTAGGAATTCAGACATTGGAATATAACTACTACTACTACCACTACTACTATGACTACTACTACTACTACTACTACTAATGATAATAATAATAACACCCAGATTTTATAATAATAATAATAACAACAACAACAATGTAAACTAATTCCACAAAATTAGTTCAGGCAAGAGAATAAACAAAAGGCAACAACACCCCCTCCTAAATGCTACTAGAATCTGAAGTTGCTGAAGAATATTAGATCAGTTGTTCAGTTTTCACCAGACTTTATGAGATATGCAATGAAAGAAGAAAATATGACCTATATACAGAATCATAGTCAATAACATTGAAAAAAATCACAGTTTGCTGCTAGGAGACCTGCACTATGAGAAATATTAAGTAAAGTCTTTGAGTTGAAAGGAAGTGATACCATATATCAAATCACAATTAAAAAAAATAAAAAAAAAGAGAGCCATTATGAAGCAAATTATACCAGTAATTATAAGGCAAAGTGTTTGCATAATTTTTTTGTTTCCCCTTTAAATAATTTTAAATAATCATTTAAAATTGTGATATTGTATATATTACAACTGATTTTTAAAGATTAAAATCACTATTAAAGATAATATAAACATTTTATAGGAAAAAATTATCTTAAGACAAATAAACTTCTAAAATGACATCATATCCCAAATTATGTGCATTAATATGAAATAAAATATCTACATAGACTTCTAATGAGTAATTAAATCGATAATTAATAAATCTATACACAAAAAGTCAATATGAGAGGGTTTCACTATTTTTCTTCTTTCAGTTTTTTGTCATAAATTTTAATGCTCTTATTACTGTATTATATTCATATGTAATAGTTGACTTTATTTTGACATATTTATAGTAGTATGGATTTAAATCCCATCCATTGCAGTTCCTAGTGCCTCTTCATTCCCCCCCCTCCCCCTTTATGTATTAGGCTTCCTCTAATCTATTGTTCTCCATTCTATATATTTTTAATATACATAAATGTGGAAACTTAGAAAGATAATCAAAACAAAAAATAATAAACTGTTTTTATGAAGCTCAATAACATATGTGTGTATGATAAATGATCGATAAAAATAGAAAAATCATAAATAGTAGATATGAGGATCAAAAGGAAATTTTACATTAAAACTCATAGACATTATTGAAGTACTAATAAAAATACTCCTAATGACTTTAAAACTATGAATATGGCAAGTAGATGAAAATTATTCCTAAAATCCATAAAATGCTATTCTTCCTCAAGATTAAATGGATAATGTGCATAGTCCACCTAACTAGCAGGGAAGTTGAATTTTTATTTAAAAGGCCTGAGTATCAAATGGAAGTGATGTATGTAGGAGTTCAACAGGTCCAGATGACACAAGTAATTTACATGAGAAAAAGGTCCAGATTCTTAGGGTCGTTTCTCTTGCTACATTATTTACTCTCCAATTCTACATTAATGAACTCATGAAAGCTGATTTGCAAAAGAAATTATGGGTCTGGTTTACTTGGTTCTGTGTGGCATTCAGAAATCACGCTAAAGCTGACCTCAGCAACCGTTTAGCCACTTTCTGGAATATCTTTGAGGGTGATTGGTGAGAGGATGTATTCCCAGGGAGAAGAACTCTGAGCAGAACTTCTGATTGTTCATTTAGCTTGAAAGAAGAAATGACCAGATGTGTAATTGTGTTCCCGTCTGTGGGCTTAAGGTAATAGTTTGAGAGAACAGTGAGGGATTTTTAAGTAGTAAAATTGAAAAATGATAATTAAGAGTTCTTTAGAAAAGATACATAAATAGACTTTTCTTAATGATAAAAAAAGTGAAGATATTTGTGAACCATGTGAATGTTTATCAAAGGTTGACCTCAATTGAGGAAGTTTTGGATATTCAAATGGGTAGAAAAATCCCTTCTGTGGTTACCACCCAGGCTCTGTCCCCAGTTACTGTTAGCATTGTCCACTGGCTCTTGTGCCAAGAGATCATGCAGACGTAGGGTAAGGATATGAATGGACACAGACACATGAACTTCAAATCATTATCCTCAATCTGATTAGAGTCACTGAGGAATATCTAATTCTTGATATGACAACATTTCTTCCACTGACCCTCCAATTCTCTAATGGCAGGCTGATTACATTGGACCTATTCCATCACAAAAAGAGAAGCACTGTGTTCTTACTAAGAGCTTGCTTCTTCCAAAACTCACTTCTTTCAAACAATATTTTTTTCTGTATTTCACAGGAGGGACACTGAGAATAAAAAGTCTCCTCAATTTCTACCTCATCTAATTCTAAATGCAATAGCTCTGGTTTGTCCAATTTCTGTCTTGAAATTATTTTCCTGGAAAAATTCTTAGTATATTTTTCTTTATTTTATCATTCTTTTATTACCAATCATTTATGTTAGGTTTTAGTAGCTTCTGATAGAGGCTTTATGTGAAATTATGGGTGATTTATTCATGCCTTTCTTTGATCTCAGCTGGGGTAGATTTCTTGGACATATCATATGATTTATTAACACATATTCTGAATATCTTCTGCTAGTCAGAAAGTAGTACCACATTTTGTCTCCCCTTGGTGATACCTATCTCCATGTAAGTGTGATAAGAACAGGTATTACTTACTTAAAGACAAATTCCTTTAATAGCAGGTGCAAACCTTACAACATACTTGTTTAATCATAAATCTGTTGACAGGACAAATTTCTCAGAAATATGTTATCTTTGTGTATAGTAATAATAATAAGTTTACTTATGTGAATATGAATTAGAAAATAGCACATGAAACTTTTTACATGTTTCTTATCCTCAGTGTATACAATTTACCATTCACTTTTATTTATTACATAAATAACACCAATTAATGGCAAAAGCTCTAAATATCAGTGAAATAAAAGAGATATAAGACAAAAATTTATTCTGAGATAGCTACCATTAACTTTAATTAGGTTTTATTTCATCATTTTCAGTGACTATTGTGCAAAAGTATGTGTGAAGTATCTGTGATTTTATATTAAATACATGCTTTATAAAATATGATATCCTCTTCCTTAATTCTACTGTATCTTTTATCTCCCCAAGAAAATTTTAACTTGAAAAACAATAAATTTTCAATATTCAATAAAATAATACTTGTCAGTTATTCACAATATTCTTCCTTTTCCCAGTTCTCCATATTATTTGTGTGATTTTAGTAATATTTATTATAACATATCATGATTACTACATAGGAATATTAACTTTTAAAAGTACATAAGCCAGGCATAATATTCACCAACATCATTTATGAAACTAATTTTTTTTTCTAGAACAAGTGGTTTCACTGAATGGTCATTGTTGGTCAAAACATATGTGGGTATGTGTGTTTGTCACTTTGTGTATTTTTCATTTAATGTCCACTTTGTACCTGTTTTAAATATAGTTGTCACAAATCTATGGATGTGAATGACATGATTTTCAAAAAGTGATAGGATGGAGTCTGTAATATTATTAGTACAATTATAATTAAAGCTAACAGTAGTACATTAGAAAACATGTTTCCCACACATACAAAAATTAAAAAATATCAATGAAATATGATTTGGAATTTTATGACACATGTCACCTATATAGCTTCTCTCAACATCACAAATAATGTTTAATTTAAAAAGAGTTTCCATTGAAGAGATACTTAAGACACAGAACTAAAGATGGACACCACTGAAGATTTTATTACAGATACAGACAAAAATAAGTCTTAAAAATATAACTTACATTGAATCAAGTAAACTATTTACCTAATAATCTTCTCAATGCCATTATAACATCCTTATTCCTTAGGCTGTATATCATGGGGTTGAACATGGGAGTCACAGCAGTATAGAAAAGAGAAAGCACTTTGTCAACTTCTGCTGAATGACTAGCCTCAGGTCTTAAATATGTAATAATGCCTGATCCAAAGAATAACACCACCACTGTAAGATGAGATGAGCAGGTGGAGAAGCTTTGGCTCTGCTTGTGGCTGATGGTAGTTTAAGGACTGTGGAGATGACTGTGGATGATGATATAGGAGATGAGTATTAACAGAAACGGGGCCGAGACAAACAACAGAGCAGCCACATAGACCATCAGCTCAATTGTGAAGGTTTCCCCACAGGCCAGCTTAAGTATTGGGGGGATGTCACAGAAGAAGTGGTTGATTACATTGGAAGCGCAAAATGATAGAGAGAAAATCTGGAAGGTCAGCCCTACCTGCACAGGAATTCCACTGATCCAGGAGGCAACCACCAGCAGGATACAGACCTTGTGGTTCATGACCAGAGGATACTGCAGAGGGTTACAAATGGCCACAAAGCGGTCATAGGCCATCACTGCCAGAAGGAAACATTCTGTGGCCCCCAGTACAAGAATGAAGCACATTTGTGTAGCACAGGCAACCAAAGAGATGGTCCTTCTCTGGGTCCCGAGATTCACGAGCATTCTGGGGAGAGTAACTG
This sequence comes from Marmota monax, assembly GCF_021218885.2. Classification (NCBI taxonomy): domain Eukaryota; kingdom Metazoa; phylum Chordata; class Mammalia; order Rodentia; family Sciuridae; genus Marmota; species Marmota monax. Next base: position 7,122 of record NW_026694984.1, on the reverse strand, counting down.
AAACATAGCAGATCTCCAAAAAGGAAAAATTGCCATGGAAAAAATACATAGGGGTATGGAGAGCAGGCTCTACTTTTGTTATTACTAAAATAGTTCCATTGCCCAGCAGGATGATCATCTAGATGACAAAGAACAGTCCAAACAGAAACCACTGGAGCTGGGGCACCTCAGCAAACCCCAAATGGACAAATTCCTTCCATGCAGTTAGGTTTCCTTCTGGGGGTTTTCCCTGGTGTTTCATCTGTGGAAAGCAAAAACGGAACGTGTGCTTCTCATAGACCTTCAGCAATAGGTGCCTCCTCTCTAAAAGAATCTGGTCATCCGCATCAATGCTCAAGACCACTGTGATTGTTTGCACTGTAAGAATATGACTTCTTACACATTCCACATTTTATTGCATTAGATACTATGCATGATCACAGCACACATTACCCTGAGATTGCTTGATAATCACTGCAGATGTTTCCTGTTAAAGCCCAGCATAATCCATACTATGCACAGGCAGCTGTACAATTGGCAACATTAAAGATGAATCTATAGGTCTGCCCTGGTATCTTAGATTTAATTAAGTAAATTTAATTAGGTTAAATTAATTACATTTTTAGAAATCCTCTTCTTGCATGTCTCCATGAATTTTCTCAATCATTGTCAACAGGACTGTATCATAGATTATCTTCTCCCACACTATTAAAAATAAATTTTATTTATTTTTTTAGTACTGCTAGGCTCAAGCCTATGTTAATTGTGCTACACTCCCAGCCCTCACTTTAAAAACATTTTTTAAAATTTGTTCTAATTAGTAATACTTGACAGTAATATGCATTTTGACACATCATACATAAATGGCATATGACTTCCCCTTCTCCCTGTTGTACATGATATATAATTACACCAGTAATGGAATAATACATGAACATAGGGTAATGATGTCTGACTCATTCTACTATACTTCCTACACTCATACCCCCTCCCCTTCCTTTCTCTCCCCTCTAAAACATATCAATGGAGTACCATGTATGTTTTCATACATGTGTACATTGTGTAATGTTTAAATCATGTTACATATTTATTTCCCAAAGCATTATTTCTTATTGTAAAAAAATTCATGATCATTCATTCATACTTTTTAAAATACAGATTACATTTTTAGGTGGATATTTCACCTCTCCATCTACTCCCATCACTTGATTTTAACATAAATGTCTTTAACAGAATTCATAATTACATGGATTTGAAAAAATAGAGAATATTTTATTGACAAAAGGAAAATGTATCCTGCAGTAGGATAGTAAATGGGAACAGTTGGAGGATTTTATTTAGTATTGCAGCATAGATCTAGATAGAATCAATTAAGAATGTACTGAAGTAAACCAAGGTGGTCAGTGAGGTATGCAACAGGGTGTATATGTGTGGCACAAGTGAAAAAAAAATATACTGTCCACTAATGTAAACTCCATTTTCAAGATGCCATGTCAGTCTTTGCTGTTCCATGAAGAAAAATAAAATGAAGCAAACACAAACCCCCAAAGAAACCAAAAAACTCTACAAACTTTTCTATTTTCATGGGTTTTTTTAGAAATTAACATATTGAGGCTCAATAAGAATAGACAATTTTTTTTCATTTTCTCATTGAAAAATTTTTTTTATTGAAATTGGGTTTGAATCCTAACTTGACTATTTATTTTCTGTGATATAAGAAAAAGCTATTTAACATTTCTAAGTTACCTTGTTTGTGACAAGTAAATGATATACTATTGGCAAAATATCAATGATCCCTTTTGAAGAATTGTCATCTAGTAATGGTTCTATACATATAATTGTGTAGACTATAGTTATTGTTTATTAGGCTAATATGTCACTAGCCCCCCAGTTGATAACACATTGCTTAGAAATTTTTATTGCATAGTGTTATCTGCTTACATTTTATGTACTTTATCCCATTCTTATTTATTTTTCTTTTGTGTCAGAATGATGGAAATTTGAAGTTGACTCTTTGATAAAATATTTAAGAAGGGCTCACTCATTCTCAGGGTGCATTTAGTTAGTGTACAATTCTGAAAGTGAAGCCTACTTTAGATATTGCACCCAAGGTTTCTGGCTTTTTACTAATCCCAGCCTTGCTTATCATCCCTCCAAACCTGGTGCTTTGGACTTGGTCCCCCCCACACAGTAGGGACAGAATCCTACTAAGAAGAACTGGAATTGAATTACAGATCCTTTTCCTGCTGGCTGTGAGATTCTTACAAATCACTATATTCCCTGTGACACAGGATTAAAAAAAATACAAACAAACAAACAAAAGCCAAACAAACAACAAAAAAAGCAGGCTAAGAATTGTACCCAGATATATGTAAGACAGCTGTAAGAGGTTATGGCATTTATGCAAATCTATATAAATGCTACTTATTAATATTCTCTCAAGTTTATTAATTGTTTCAGGCAATGGGAAAATATTATATAAATCATTTATTTTTCTTTATATGATATGTTTACTGTAAGAATAGAGAGAGATCTTATAGCAATCTTATAAAGTTATGAAATTCCCAGAGTCTCAAGATGAAATATCCAGTAGTCCTCTGTCACATTTTGTTTATATTCTCATCTTTATTCTGTGGTTCTGGTATACAAAATACAAATCACTCCTCAGCCCAGTGTGTTGAAATTTGGCCTAATCTTTCAAAAATGTTGTCCACCTTGTATAGTGCTCAGTAATTTTTCAGAAATTATTCAAAGTAAGAGATACTATTAAAATTATCCCTCTGAAGAGAAAAAAGGACGATGATTTAAACTTTATGTATTTTTACTGTGAATGGCAATATTTTAAAAATAATTATACTATTAAAATAATTTTAGTGATAAATAAAATATAATTGAATGTAATACAAAATGAACATTTTTATGAAATAATTAGCACATAAATTAAATATTATTGTACTCAAAGGGAGCAAGGTAGAAAGAGAAGAAATGTCCTCAATATCTTCAAATAAGATTTTATTTCTTTTTTTTTTTTTGGCAAATATTTATGTTTTCCTTAACCAAAAGTAAAAAATCTTAATGTTTTAATTTTTCTATTTTAAATTCAGGTCCTTATTTTCTCAAAAAATCCAAAAGATTAAATTATTATGTAATAATGTTTAAGTTCACCCAACTATTACATGATACCTAAGCTTTCCTCTCTGTGTGTATTTTTTGTACATTAACAACTTAAACCTTAAACTAAAATTAAAGAAAAATTTGATCCTATAAGATTTTATATCATAAATAATTATTTTAAAAATTACATATCTACAGTACTATTTATTGTATTCCTCAATGATTCTAAGTTTTTTTCATAGATTCTTTTACTTTAAATCATCTATTAAAGTGTAACCTAAACTGAATACACATATATGAGCCTTATTTTTTACAAGGTGTTAGCTTGAACTTAAATTTTCCAATGATTTTATCTATGCTTAAAAACACAACAATCAGCACAGTTTTCTTACTTCACATAAACTTTATATGAAGTAAGAAAACTTATAATTATTATTTTATTGCAAGTTAAATTTAATAGAATAAGAACTATATATTGATTGCTATCATAAAACATATATCTTCTCAGTATATTTTAAATATCAATTTTTAGTTTGTCTTATGAATTAAATTTTGCTATCAGGATAAAAGAGTTCATATTTACCTTTCTTGAATGGGTTGTTTTTTCCCTAACTGTAAAGCTTAACTCTTTTGATATTTAAATTGCTTAAAATGAGACCCCTTATGTCATTATAGATATTCCTTCTGCTTTTAAGATAATTGTTCTTTACAAAGTGCGGTTTAAATGTCAGCTGTTTTGTCTACTCCAAGGACTTCTTTCACCTACACATTTAAATTTCTAATTAAGAGCAGCTCTTAGGCTTCTGCTTATTTGCTTTATTTAATTTTGCCCAGATAACTCTCACTGTAGCCAGAATACATTCTCTTTAGGCTCCCTATGGAATAGAGTGCACAGTACATTTCTTTCTTAATATGAATTGGGCACTGAGCAATACCATAGATTAACACATATCCATTTTTTAAAAATTATCTTCTGAAGAGGTATTTGCATGTGTGCTTTTGTGTGTGTAGTGCTGGGAATTGAAATCAGACCTCACACATGCATATATGTTAGGGTCTGCAGCCCTGAACTTTATCACAGCCACTCAGGTTTATCTTCTATCATATAAACAGAAATAAACAGTGCATTAGTAACTTCTTGTTTGAGTTTTAAAAATTGCATGTGCCATATTGTGCTGACTTTAGCTTTTGATTACATAAGTAACATTATGATTCATTTTATATTGGAATGTTATGCAGAAATGAAAGGAAATTAATTACCTGCATATCAACTATATCAGCAAGTGTCACCAACATAGAGTGGAAGAAGAACAAAAAACAAAGAAATATGAAATAGTGTAAAAACTAATAACTACAATATACACCCAAAATACATAATTGACTGAGAGTTTGTGATGAATTGTCAAAGAATATATGATGCTAGTATTTTTATTTATTTATTTACCTACTTCTGGGTAAAGAGAATATATAAGAAACTCCCAAATAGCAAAACCTATAAATAGCCCAATTAAAAATGGACAGTAGACCTGAATAGATATTTCTCAAAAGAAGAAAAGTGGTCAAAAAGTATATGACATAATACTCAACCTCACTAACCATGACAGAAAGGCAAACTAAAACATCACCTCACCTCAGTAGAAATGACTGTGATCAACAAGACAAAAGATAGCAATTGGTGCAGATGTAGAGACAAGGGAACACTTGCACACTGTTGGTGAGATTTTAAATTAGGGCAGACTTATGAAAAAGTGTATGGAACTTCCTCAAAACATTAAAAATAGAAACTTTTGTCATTCTGTGCTATATCAATAGAGAGAAACTGGTTAAGAAAAATGTCTGAAAACAGATAAGATTGGTAGCCAAGCAGTTTTGATTTAAAAGGGATACTTTTTCTTTTGTCTTCACTGGTTTTGGCTCTGTAATTTCTAGTTTAAAGATAAGCCTAGGAGAACTAGACATCCACCAGAAATGAAGAAGTAAGTGCAATTGTAGTAACCATTTTTTTTTTCTTCCCTTACAGTATGGTTTCATAGTTTATGTTTTCCTTGGAGAGCCCCACCTCTTATTTTCCCTCAAGTTTTAAGCATTACTTTAAGTAAGGTGCCAGTTGCCCATGTCTTTACATTTGCCATTCCCTCTGTAGGGAACCAAAGGCTAATTTTAGAAATAAAGTTCATAAATTGTAACAACTCTGCTCTTCTAATAGAACTACCTCTTCTTTTAAGCATACTTTTAAGGATAGACACATAAAGATCCCCTTATTTGGACCTTGTATTTCCTTTTTTTTACACTGGATGTTAATGGTGCTACAAGAGCTGCCAAACTTGCAGTTTCAGTGAGGGGCAAAGGGGGAGAGGAAAAAACAAAGACTCACACATGTGAAAAATTTTGATGATAAAGCCGGGGTTTGGGGGAACACTTCTCTGATGGAGAAGGAGGTCTAAAGAGTTATGCCAGTAATCTTTTTTTTTATATATGTCTCCTCATCAGGTTAAAGGTCATGTCACGCAAGGTTTATTCTTTGTACTCAGAAAGTTATAGGGCTAGAAACATTTACATTTTTGTTTATTTTAGGATTACAATAATTTTAATTAAAAAAATCTTTCTTTTAAACTTAACTATAAATTAACATGAGTGGTTTTCATAACAATGGAATGTGAGAGGCAGAGTCTTAACTTAGGTGAGTTGGCCTCTTGACAAATCTTAGGTAAGGTGTATTATTTTCTCAGTTACAATCTATAGTTTGCAAGGAGCTTTATGTAGATCTCCAATAAAAAAGTCCATTTTTTAATATTACTGTTAAGCAGGAACCTTCAGATGTAAGAGTTGGTGAAAACATTGTGGTTGTTTAACAAGGAAGTTTCTCTACTCCCAAAACTATGTGTCTGGGATCAAAGTTGAAGCTCATAAGACTCTTCTGCAGAGACTCCTCTTGCAGGACATGGCCATAGCAGCTAGGCATCCTGCACCCTTGCAAAGGGATATACCAGGGCACCAGGTATGCCACATGCATGAGGTCACCAGAGACTCCAATCTGAGGCACTGCTGTCCCATTCTCTGTCACCAATCTCAACAGGAAATAAACCACAGTATTTAAAGGAATGTGAATTTATGTGTTTATTGCTGTACTATTCACAGCGGCCAAGAAATACAAACCATCTAAGTGTCCATCAACTTATGGATTAGTAATCAAAATATGATAAATATACACAATGGACTATGAGTCAGCTACTAAAAGAGTAGAATGCTGTCATTTGTGACAGTGTGGTTATATTTGTAGATCATTATATTAAGTGATATAAGCCAAGAGCATACCAAATACCACATGATCTCACTCACATGTCGAATCTTAAAAAAAAGTTGATCTCACAAACATTAAGAGTACATTTCTGGTTAGCAGAACTCTGGGAGAGCAGGAAGTTGTGAGATAAAGGCAAAGTTTTATCAATGTGTTCTCAGTTACACTTACATTTGAGAAAGAATTCTGGTGTGCTGTTGCACATTGGGGTGACTAGAGACACCGATACTATACTCCATATTTAGAAAAAAGTGATTTTTAAATTATTCCCAGAAAGAAATCCTGAAAGCTTTTGGAAATAGATACATTCATCATAATGTAAAAGTACATAATTTATGTATGTATCAAAATCCTACATGGTACCCAATTAATATGTAAACTTTTGTGCTTACATATTATTTAAATTAACTAAAAGATGCTTGATTTTCAGGAGGCTTGGAGGCTATCCTGGGGAATCCATTCATGCTCAATTATGTTATTATGAATACTGTTCTTTGAGGTCACAAACTGTGGTCCCTGCTATCTCAATGAATGTCAGTTAAATGCCATTGGTGACATCTCAAAGTCACTACTTGGGCATATAGTCTACTACTGGAAAGGCAGCAATTTTCCTTACTCTTTTGTCATTGCCTCTCTGACACATTCTTCTTTCTTCTCTCTGTTTTGTAGGGCTCATGTCATCAGTTGTGTTACCTGGATAATTTCCTAGTCTTACAGCTGGTAATCTGGTA
>NW_026694983.1:0-40101 GCF_021218885.2 Marmota monax | reverse complement strand
CACCAGGTATCAGGTATGAGACTAGAAGATTATGTGTAGGGATTCTGATCGTTGAAATATAGAGGGAAGCATTCCTTTGGTGAGCAAACTCCTGTGGAATTACAGGCACCCTGTTTTCCATGCGTAGGATGCTCTGCAATTTCTCTTAGAACCAGTAAGATGACTAATATATGTGCATTGTCGAGCTGCTGTTGCAATGCCCTGCATGAAGAGGCTCTGCGGGGCTTGTCATTGATCTCAGGCATACAGCTCCTGGGAAAAAGGAACTTGCTTGCCAGATAACTACAATGTTTCACCAAGCCTGCTGCTCCTGGACCTGCCCACAGTAACTTCTTATGTTCAGAGTCACTTGAGGCAATGGACTTTCTTGAGAGCTGCACAAACTACTAACTTTGCATTTTGTAACTATAGAATGTAACTGTAGAACAAGTAACCTTACTTAAACAATAAACAATAATGTAGTTATGGTACCAATGACCTAATGTAACCTATTGGTTTAAATAAAGGTGGCCACTTAGAAAAACAGCCATCTTTCCTGCCTCTGCATCTTGTCTCTGTGTCTCCTTTTTTATTTTCCTTATAATTATCAAGGTAACACAATTGATGACATGAGCCCTAAAATATAGAAAGAAGAAAGCAGTGTATTTCAGAGATGCAATGATGAAACAGGAAGGAAAATACAGGGATAAGAAGAACCCAATTTGTCTTTGCTGCCTTTCCAGGAGTGGGATCACATGCCCAAGTGGTGACTTTGAGAAGCCACCGGTGGCATTTAACTGACATTCATTGAGAAATCAGAAACCATAGTTTATGTCCTCAAAGAACAGAATTCTTTAATAATACCATTGAGCATGAATGGATTCCCCAGGATAGCCTCCTAGCTTTTTGAAAACCATGCATCTCTGATGATACCTTTATTTAAAAATAAATAAAGCCACCTCAAAGAATTATAGAATAGATTAATTCCAACTCAGAGCTATAAAGTGATCAATAGAGTGAATAAACAACCTACAGAATGACAAAGAGTATTACCAAACCATAAAGGATTAATATCCAAAGCATACAGAGAACTCAAAAGCTCTATGAATGAAAACCAAGAATATAATTTAAAAATTGGTAAAACATGAGCACACATTTCTGAAGGCATAAAAATGGACAGTTAGGTGAGATAAGTACTCAAGGTTGTTAGTTGCCAGAGAAAAACAAATTAAAGGCACAACGTGATATCTCTTCACTTTTGTGGAATGATGTCACCAAAAGGTGAAAGAAAAAAAAAAAGCATTGGTCAAGATGTGGAGAAAATTAAACTTTGAACACTTTTATATAAATATAAAAAGAATATAAATTAATTCAGTCATCATGTAAAAGAACATGGTGGCTCCCCAGATGATTAAAATTAGAACTACCATAGCATGCAGCAATCACCTACTAGATATGTGTCCAAAGGAAATTAATCAATATGTTGATGTACCTGTACCGCCATGCACACTTCAGCAAGCTTTACAATAGTGAGGGCATGGGATAAGCCTAACTGTACCTCAACAACTGAATAGATACATTGAACCTGGCATATCCTGTCATTTGTGCCAATGTGAAAGAACTTGGAGGACATTAGAGTAGGTGACATGCCAGGCAAAGAAGGAAAAACACATCATGATAGCACTCATAAGTGCAATTTAAAAATGTGAACTGAGAACCAGAGATTTGAATGGAGGTGGTGACGTAGGTGCTTGGGGAGCAGAGATTGCAGAGATGATGATCAGAGCAGGCAAAATGACTTAGAGGAGGTCTAAGTTGAAGAGATCTGCTGTGCTTCATGTTGAGTGTAGTCACCAAAAATGACATAGGTTTTTGAATACATTTTGTTTTTAGTTAATTTTAAATGGCATATAAAACCACAAAAGTTTACTTATTAATGTAGTACCTATAATGTTTTTATATATACATGAATTATGTACTTTTTTACATCATGATAAATGTATCTGTTTCTAAAAGATTTTATCCTTTCTTTCCAGGAATAATTCCAAAGTCTCTTTTTTTTTCTAGGTTTTGAAATGCGGAGTACAAGATTGTTATATCTCTATTCACCATGATGTGCGATAGCACAAGGAAACCCTTTTTCACATGTAAGTGTAACTGAGTACCCATTGATAAAACTTTCCCTTTCTCTCACAACCCTATACTCTCCCCACTACTCCTAACCAGCAATGTAGTCTAAATATTTGTGAGAACAACTTTTTAAGGACAGAACATGTGAGTGAGATCATCTGGTATTTGCTCAGCTCTTGGCTTATCTCACTTAACATAATGATCTCCTAATATATTCACTTTGTCACAAATGGCTGACTAGTAGTCCATTATACATATGCAAAATAATGTGGTTACTCAAATTATTGTCGGTTGATGGACATTTAGGTGGTTTGTATTTGTTGTGAATAGGACTATAATGAACACATGAATTCACATACCCTTTAATACTATCATTTCATATCCTCTGATTATATACTCAAAAAAGGGACTGTTAGATCCCATGATAGCTCTATTTTTAATTTTTTAAGGAAGACTCATACACATTTTCATAATGTCTGCATTAATTTCCAATTTCACCAATAGTGTGCAAATGTTCCATTGCTTCCATATCCTCACCAACAATTATTTATTTTGTCTTGTTGCTCACCATCATATCTACTGAGGTGAGGTGATGTTTTACTTTGCATTTCTTACATGATTAGTGAGGTTGAGTATTTTGTCACATACTGTTGAGCATTCATCTTATTTTCAGAAACATCTATTTAGGTCTATTGTTCATTTTTATGGGGATATTTGTAAGTTTTGCTATTGAGTTTTTGTTTTTTCTCATAAATTCGGTTTACCCAGAACTTGTTCAATAAAGGAAAATCATTATCATCTTGTAATCTCTGCCAATTCATCATGAATTGGCAATCAATTTTCTATTTTTTATCTGTCTTGTAGTCATATAGTCTTTACACCATTTTATGTATTTATTCTTTTGGTTCTTCCACTTTACATACATTATTTTGGTGATATATCCTGATATGGTTATTATGCAGGTAATTCATTCACTCTCATATCTGTGTAACATTCCACTCTAAAACATATCATAATATTATTTATTAAATTGAAAGCTAAGGTCAGCACAATATGGCACATTCATTTTTTGAAACATAAAAATGAAGTTTTTAATATATTTCTCTTTATATGACAGAAGGGTAAACCTGAGTGGCTTTGACTTAGAATTCAGGATTGCAAACTCTAACATACATGCTACCTGACATTTTAAAGAAAAGCTTGTTGTCTTGACATAATATATTTTTTTTTAAATTGAGTTGTTTCCAATTGTATGCTATTACAAATAAAGCAACAATGAAAACATTTGCATGTATTGGAGTATTTCTGAGTGTAATTCTGTGGAGTATGAAACTAAAAAAAGAAACTAACTAATGAGGCATTTGTATATATAGCTACAGTAGAAATGGTCATGCATGTTATGAAATGTCAATTCCCACTCCACTGTCAAGAGATTGTTGCACATTTTTAGCAATTTTTTATATTTTGAATGTTTTCACTTTGGCTTTTGTAAATTAGTCATAGTCTTGCACAATTTTTTATGCACTTGGGCACAAAATAAGTTCTGCATCCACTATGATATCATGTCTCTGCAATTTCAATTTTGAATAAGAGACCAGTCAAAAGACCTGTGTTGTCCGGTTTAGGGCCTTATGATATTCATGCTACCACTACCTACTTGACACCTTTGTTCTTTTGAGTCTTAGTTCAAGTCAAAAGAATGAGAGACATTGTTATGATTTGGAAATGAGGTGTCCCTCCTAGCTCATGTGAGAGACCAGGCAAGAATTTTCAGACATGAAAGGACTAGATTATGAGAGGTATAAGCTAATTGGTGTGTTAAATCACTGATATAGATTGACTAGGTACTTCCAATAGTCAAGTAGGGTGTGGCTGGTGGAAGGAGGTTATTGGGGGCAAGCCTAGGCAGATTATATTTTGTCCCCAGTCTATAGACCTCTTTCATTGCTTCCTGGCTGTGATGTTCAGTACTGCTTTCTTCTGACTCTCCATTCCACAGTGATGTTCAACCTCACCATAGTCCCAGATTTATGGTGTTGGCTGATGATAAACTAAATATATGAAAACAGGAGCCACAATAAACATTTCCTCCTTCAAGCTGTTCTTGTTGGTCTTTTGGTCACAGCAACACAAAGCTGATTAAAACAGATTTAAAACAAACTTTGTACAAATAAGAAGTCACTCATCTCTTTCAATTCATTTCAGTAATGGTGATGGGTTCTCGTGAGAATAGAACAATAATTCATAGAGATAGAATATTGTATCTGGAAAGGACATTGCAAATAATCTAGATTAAATCCCTATTTCATGTATAAATTGATTGAATTATATTGTGTTGTACATATACAAGATATCCCATTTCTTTCTCATTTGTATATTTAGGAATTTCAGCAGCAAAGATGAAGAATAAAGTCAAGATGTGAAAACATAACTATGATAGTAATTTTCTCTCCACAATCACTGGTACTACTCTATTTAGGAAATAAGACTTGCTGCCAGTAATTGGTTTATATGAAATGAAAATCGTATTTGAACAGATGTAGAAGAGAAGAAAATAAGGCATGAACTAGACAGTATCAAAGGGATCATAGCATTTGATGATGTGCACTGTATAATTTTGAGATAGAAGAGTCATGACCATATGCCAAAGTTTCTACTTGTCACAAATTCCCCCAAACTAATTATATATAATTGATACTCCACTTTGTAAATTAAAAAAGTCATAATTAATCAAATCAGTTCACTCTTTTGGAATACACTTGTACAGGATTTTAATTTTCCTTCTCTTTAGTTCTTACTCACTGACTCTAATAATAAGGGAATTTGTGAAGCCCCAAGCAGTCTGTAGATGCTATAAGAAATCTGAACATGTGAGAAAGAGATGAGTTAATGTGGAGGAATATCTGCATTTTATAAATTATTGGCAATCCACTGTCAATCAGTTTTGCTAATGTTTTAGTATAATTCAGACAATGTTCTTTGGCCATGTTTCTGTTAACCTCAGTGTGTTTGAGGGACTATAATAAATACCACAAATACCTTAGCTTATGTTTTAATCAGCTAATGCAGCCCTGTGACCAAATGTCCTGACAAGAACAATTTGGAAGAGTAAAAGTATATTTTGGCTCACTATTTCAGAGTTTCATTCCATGATCAGAGAATTTCAACTCTCTGGGCCTCAGGTAAAGCTGAACATCATAGTGGAAGGGTGTGGCAGAGGAAAGTAGCTTTGTACATGGCAACCAACAAGCAGAGAGAGAGAGAGGTCCACTCACTAACTATAAAACATAAACCTCATGGGCATGCCCCCAGTGACTTCCTTTCTTCAGCCAAACCAAGTTAATCCATACTAATGGATTAATCCATGAATTTAGACAATAGCTCTTAGAATATAATAATTTTACCTCTGAAATTTCTCATATTTTCTCAAACATGAGATTTTGGAGGACACCACATACCCAAATCATAACATTTTACCCCTGACCCAAAACCTCATGACCGACACATAATGCAAAATGCATTTCATCAATTGCCAGGAGTCCCAAAGTCTTAAGTGTTGCAGCATTGCCCCAAAGTACAACTCCAAAATCTCATGAGACTTAAGGTAAGCTCTTAGTTATGAGAGTGAAAATCAAAAGCAAATTGCATATATCTAATATACAATGGAACCAAATAAATATTTCCTTTCCAGAAAGGAGAAATAGGGGTATAGAAAGAAAAAAAAAATGGGACCAAATCAAGACCAACATCCAGCTGGGAAAACATCTATTATGTACTCACAACTACTTTGCTATTTGGCATTTTTATTTTAATATTTGTTTGTTTATCTATTTGCATGTTTATACAGACATGAAGAAGTGTTTGGGATAACTTGGATGGAATGCTCAATCCTTAGGCCCAATATCTCATATTGGAAATATTAATTTAAGAAACATGGTCACATTATACAATGCTTTGAAGAAGTGAATGTTTGTAGAGGACAGATGATCACTTGACTGGGGCTGACAGTGTGGAATAAGGAAATGAAATCTTGAAAGAAATGATGGAGATGAATTTGATAATTTCATTACAAGATATTCTTTACCAAGGTCATTTTAATTCGTTTTTATAGCTTTATCAAGTTGGACTTTTTTTGCTTTTTAAATGTTATGATTGTCCGTCTGAAGACTTCTCTAGTTGTTCAACTCTCTGCCTAGATTTATTTTCTCTGAGTTATTTTCAACATGAAACTGACCTTTGCCATCCAAGGGAGACTTTCTTCTGCACACCGCATTTAGATATTTTGCTTTCATCATCTCTTTTTATTCCAGGGTTGTTTTGAGGCCAATTGTCACTTATTTAATTCATGTTAATAAATTAATGTATTAATTAATTAATTTAACTAGAATTTAATATTCACTAATATATAAATTCACAATAAAACATAAGGCACAAAAATATGTAAAAGGCAGTTAATATGCATTTACTAAATTATAATATAATTGAAATAATGCATGAATAAAAGAACAAGCAAATAAAACTTTGAGAAAATTAATATGTGAGGATAATCTTTTCAGAGATAAATATAATATGTTAATTCAAAATGAATAATCAAGCATAACATGTTTGTACAGCTGCAACATTTTCTTATAATTAGACTTTAGCACAAAACTTATTCAATAAACCATGTGAAAAAATTATTCTGTGTATCATGCAATATATTAAAAAGTTTTCACATTAAATATGCACATATGGACAGATATTACGATTACTTAAATCCACCTTTTCTTTTTCAATCTTTGCAGGGCCTCTTTCACATCCTTGTTGCGTAGGCTATAAATCAAAGGGTTCAACATGGGAATGATGAGGGTGTAGAACAGTGAGGCCATTTTGTCTTGATCTAGAGAGTAGGAAGAACTTGGCCGGAAATACATGAAGAGTATAGTGCCCTGGAAAACTGCAATGGTAGTCAAGTGGGAAGCACAGGTGGAGAAAGCTTTGAGCCTCCCATTAGCAGAGCGGATCTTTAAGACTGATGAGATGATGTAGCCATAAGAGACCAGGACTCCAGAAATGGTACTTAGTTCAATGAAACCAAAAATAGTGAATATTGATAACTCGTTGATCTGTGTGTCAGAGCAAGACAGTAACAGGAGAGGAGGGACATCACAGAAGAAATGATTAATCTCATTAGACTCACAGAAACATAAGCGGAATGTTAATGTCGTGTGTATCAAAGCATCTCCCAGCCCCACAAGGTAAACTCCAGCCATGAGCAAGTAGCAAACCCTACTGGACATGTTGACTGTGTACAGCAAGGGGTTGCTGATGGCCTTGTACCTATCAAAGGCCATCACTGCCAGCAGCAGACACTCGGAATCAGCAAAGATACATAAGATCAAGAACTGCAGAACACAGCCAATGAAGGAAATTGATTTGTTCTTGGCAAATATGTCCACCAGCATCTTAGGTCCAATTGTTGTGGAATAGCAGAGGTCACAGAAAGAGAGGTGGCTGAGGAAAAAGTACATTGGTGTGTGAAGCTGGGGATCCATTCTAACTAAGAAGATCATTCCAAGATTTGCCAGAAGATTAATGAGATAAATAAATAGAAACACAGCAAATAGAGTGCTTTTCATCTCAGGGTTAATAGTAATTCCCATGAAAATAAATCCAGTCTGTGAGGAAAAATTTCCTCTGTCCATTCTTCTTTGCCTAAACTTTTGAGAAAATCATTAAAAAAAAAAGATTCATGTTTCATTCTTTACATACAGACTGTACCTATATAGTAGAACACCGTTTGTTTCTGATATTTTTCTTTTTAGTCTCAGAAAAACACCCATTTATTTGTCACTTTTAAAAAAACAATTGCATCTGCTTGACAATATTCATAATAAATATGAGACAGCAGGTGAAAATTTTTGATTCAAATTTGAATGTCATTCAAGAAACGTATGACTTTCTACAACTTCATTACTTTCTCTGGATTTTACCTTCTTATATTAAGTGTATATTTTTACTCTACTGAAACCTGTATTCATTTTCCAAATAAATGGAAGAAACACTAGATAAACTATTGCAGTTGGAGAATTGACAACATTCACATTAGACTAAAAGGGTAATTTCAATGACATCAGTTTTAAAAAATCATTTTCGATTTAAAAGATCATTGTAGTAATTCTAGGAATATTAAGTGTATCACTGACTACTGAAACTGAAAAATGTTATTATACTGTTATTACATGTGGCTTTTAGTATTTGTGAAATATAAAATAAATATTCATTTATTTCTGTATTTTTTATAAATGTTGTATCATTTTACCACATGATTGTTTCCTCTTTTTAGAGATAATATGGAATTAAAGGATAACCTACTGACAATGCAAAGAAAAATGCTAAAAAGACAGTAAAACCACCTTAATTTAATACATATATTTACATTTCAACTAGATCTTAAGTGGGCACATATATTTAAAAAAAAGAAAGAAAAAGAATAAGGATTTTTGACTACGCATGTTTTACTTAAGCATAAGTGAATTTATGTACTTGTAAAGTAATTGCAAGTGTGTATGATTCCTAACTGGAATATGAGAAATAGTGAGGGATAGATATAAATGGGATTTTTGTTTTTATGCTTTGGGACTAAGTAAAAATATTATATGACTCATACAGAGTTGAAATTACATATATGATTATTTGTAATGCAGTACTTCAAATATCTATTAAATAAACAACAAAACAGAAAAATAACAACAAAACCACTTAAATTGATGTAAATACCTATATGGTATAAAGCAAGTAAATATTTGTTTATAATATATATTAAAATAAAATTAGTAAATAGGAAATTTAATGGATAGGAGATTTACTCATGTCTTCCAGTTTTGAGAAGAAATCATCATTTTTGATCATTAAGCCAGAATTTATGGAACACAGTAACCTGGCATAAAATGATTCATTTACAGATGTCTTTTTTTTATGTCATTTCTTTAAACCTCAAGTCTTTGAGTTTGGAAACTCAGGAACTTAATCTGACATGAACTTACCTGACATTCTTTGATAACTGAACCTTAAGCAGGTAGCATGGAATTATACCAGGTAAATTTTGGGACTTAACTCTCTGAGGCTATTCCCTCAGGCTTTGTTGTTATGCAAACTTATGACTTAATTATATTTATGACTCTTTATTTTCCCCTCTGAATACATCCACATCTTTATGAAAGATTGAGTTTTTATTATTGACTATCATCAGCAAACTGATCTATGACAGAATGAAAGCTGCAAGTAAATTTTATGGTGCAAAATACATAAAATACATACATACCTTTTACTATAAAATATGATCTATGTCATCCTTGTCTAATTAAAGCAGAATTTGAGGGAATTCACCCCCCCCCAAGTTAGTCATTTCAAACCCCTTTCTTTTGTTCATTTTTCTGGTTTTTAAAATAGTGTCCATAGTCTTAATGAATAAGTAATGACTAAGTAAATTTACTAATATTTAATGAAAGTATTAATTCCTTTCCGTGATAATTATAATGAGATATCATTAATATTTTATAAATCGTACACTTATAATATAAAAATTTCCTTGGATGTAGTATATTCACAAGGTTATGTAGCCTTTAACACTCTCTGCTTCCAGAACATTTTTTTAACACCTCAGTAAAAAACACATCTATTGGGGGTCACTTGCCTTCTCTACTACCCCTGGTCCTTAGAAACTTTACTTTCTGGTTCTATGTGTTCACTGATCCTAAGCATAAACAGTCATCTAATATATGCTCTTTTTTGTCAGTCTTCCCTCATTTAGCATATCTTTGTCAGAATATATCAATGTTGCAGCTTGTTTCTGAATCTCGTTCCTTTTTATGACTGCATAGCATTTCATTTTATGAATAAGAGACCCTTTGATTATCTATTTCTACTGGATGGATATTTTGGGTGTTTCTATTTTATTTGTTTTAGTAATAATTCTGTAACTACTCGTATCAATAACAATAATAAAGGCCATATTTTTCACCCACGATTGTCACATTCCATCCCAACCATGTGCCATCCATCCACATATCTTAGATTTTATGATTATGGTGTATACTCTATAGTCAATGCACTGCTTTATGAATTATGTGTAATTCATCTATATGAGGATTTCTCTATAAAATTTAAGCCTCAAGGAATAAAAAATATATATATTTTTGTATTCTCTATAATCAGTACTAAAAGATTTCATAGAGTTAATTGCTTACTAAATGTTTTTTGGCTATTTTAGAGAACAGTGATCAAATGTTAAAAGTATACTGTGTTTGCAGGATTTTTTGTATTAATATACTTTATATGTGTAAGAATGATTCACTTAAATATTGTACATAGATAAAATCTTCCTAAAAAACAGTTACAAATGTTTTGTGAAAGTGATTTCATTTTCTACTATTCATACTAATTCTTTGCTAACTTGGTTAATACTGGAAGATTGAATTCTATATTCTCCAAATATCACATATCAAGAGATTCTTCATATTTCTTGAAAGTTGGTCTATCACTGAAATATTTGATTTGATTGGGCTACCTCTAAAGGATCCAGAGCCAACCCCTGCTTCACATTGATCTGATTGAAATTTCTTACATTATTCTATATAGGTGTTATTAAATAATTTGTTAGGTTTTTGCACAGCAGAAACAAAAGGAGATCACACATATAGTCACTTTTATTTAAAATGTTAATTAAATGTTAACTTAGGAATAGAAAAATTTAAAAATTTCTGCAATTATAATTTTCACAGATTAAAAATAGCTATAAGCATTCAGATGCATCTCCTTAGACCAAAGTGTCCATTTAGCCTCCCTTCAAAGTTTTGTTGTCATTTACTTGCTCTGACCAAAAAAAAAAAAAAACATAGAAATCATTCTAGGTCATGCTATTTCCAGTCTTTAAGAAATTATACTGAGGGTGTAACAAGCTATTACCTAATGAGCTAAAGTATCAGTGTGAATCACTCTGTGACTCCATGGGGAGTTCAAGAGGACCAGATGAGCCTGTCTTTCTAGAGACATTCACATGCTTATGTCAATTGTGTGACACTTTTTCACCTCTCTCAGATGTCTACTGAATACCATAGTCAATAGAAACACCAGCAGAATAATGATAGTGGTTATTTTGAGCCCTCTGTTCTAGAACTTTATATAGCAAAAGCTACCTATAACAATGTGGAGAGAATATAATTAGATATGCACTTTTTCAGAAAGTACTTATTTTTAACACTAGCTCTAAATAAGTATATACACATAATCTATTATATTGCATGGATTTATGGAGATATGCATGTGTCTGTTTTGTCACAGACTGAAGAAAGCATTTGGCAACCTTAGATCTGAGAAAGGACTTGCAGTCAGAATATGAAGAACTCGCAGCAATAATAAGGAAATAACCAATCATATAAAAAAATGGAGCAGAGATTTCAATAGAAACTTCTCCATAGAAGATCTTTGGATGGAAAATTAATGTATGAGAAGATGAAAAGCATGTATCATTATTAGGGAAGTGATAATTAAAGCCAGAATAAGATATCATGACATACCTGCAATAACACATGAGCTAAAATTTTTTAAAAATCATATGTACCATTAATGAAAATATTGTGGAATATGACCTTTCATGAACTTCTGGTGGGCAGGTATAATGTTGCATTTTGGAATACATGTGGGCAATTTCTATGAATGTTACCCAGACTTGTGCTGCAATACAACTATTTTGTTTCTGTGTATTACCTAAGTCAAGCCCCATGTTCATACAATGTTTTCTTAATGGGCATTTATAGCTTTGGTTTCTAATAACCAAAACGTTGGGAATAACTTAAATCTATCAATGGGAGTGGTTGCACAAATTGTAGAATATTCCTATACTACAAATATACACATAAATAAAAAGGATAAATCACAGAAACATGCAATAGCATGAATGAATCTCAAAATAATTGTGATGTTTAGGAGAAAAACACACTTGAGAGATATATATGTACTGTATACTTCCACTTATAAAAATTATATAAGAATAATATCTAATCTATATAGGTGAAAAATTATGTATCAATGCAAAATGCTTATAAAATGCATGTGGTTTCCTGAGGTGATATGAAAAGAACAGATGAAAAGAAATGGTGCAAGGAAATTTTAGGTGATGATTGATTTTTTCCTAGTCTTATTATACTCATATTTAAAACAAAGATATATCTCAGAAAGAAAACTGAAAGGAAAAACTAGTGAATAGGATTGATTAGTATCTTTATATTCATCCAATAATCTCATTTCATTCTTTAAATGGAACCTGTTAGAAATCTGGTAGCCTGTACTTAACTCAGTTGTTTGGTTAAGTCACTTAGTCTGATTTATCTGAAAACTATTCAAATACTTGTTGCTTAGTTTCCTTACCAAAAACAACTAGTCTAAAAAATTCATTAGAAAATTTCCAGCAGTAAAAGACGGTGAATGAATTCCAAAAGCAAGGTATGTAAGGCTATAAGATTTAGAAATTATATGAAATGATAGCTATGTGAACCTACTTTCTATAGTAATCATTTTACTACCTAAAGGTTTCTGGTAACATTATACATATATATTAAATATACATAATAAAATTTATTTTAAAAAATAATTTGAATTTTTTTTTCTAAATTTGCACTAACAAGGAACATAGATGTGATTTTCTGAGACATTTGGTTTCATTAATAGTCTTAATAAATGTAACAATGTAAAAATATATAGTTTGAAATTAGTGCAGTAATATTAAATAAAAGATATTAAATAATTGTCAGAATTCACTTTATGGTTCTTTGTTTTATTAAAGCCTAACTAAAATATTTTTATAATTAAGATTTGATATATTTGCTACTTTTTAATACCCCCTTTAAAAATTTTCTTTTACAATGAAGGATGCCACAGTAATACTCTAAAATGTTATATTCTAACATTGAGGTTCTGGGAGAAAATTCATTTAATACTTGAAATGAATCAGAAAGATTATGAAAATGAAACTCTCTGAGAAGTTGACCTACCCAAGGTTTCCTAACTACTGACAGATAGATTTAAGGACAAGTCATTTAAGTAAGGAATTCAGCATATTTGTTCTATTTTAGCCTAGATTTCACACAGCTCTAAGGAATTCCTTTCTTCTTTAGAAGGGAAAATAAAGAACTGCTATTCCAGAAGTACTTTGGATTAGGCAGAAGGAAGTGAAGGAAGGGGATAGGGTATGGGGGTAGGAAATAGAAGAATAAATCAGACATTATTACCCTATGTACATATATGATTACATGAACTGAATGATTCTACATCATGTACAACCAGAAGAATGAGAAGTTATACTTCATATATGTATGATGTGTCATAATGCATTCTACTGTCACATATAAGTAATGAGAATAAACTTAAAGAAAAAAATCACAGTTATGACTTCTAAAGAATAGGATAAATTACATAGTGAATAGTGATTTTTGAAGCTAACAAAGAGAATATACATTGATTGAAGTTTATCCTTTACATTTGTGAGGCAAAGAATAATAATTCTGTCACAGAAGAACTGTGAAATCTGCTGATGCTAATATAAGCAGAACCCCAACCTGTCCTTACAAGTCTGTACCATTACATATAATACTATTTATTTGCAAATGAATCAATAGAATCAGAAACTGCTATTTCTGTACCCACACACTAAGGGGAACAGGTGCGATTTGTGCAGCTTTACAAGGTGATTAGTCACTATCACTTGATGCTGATGACAGATGAAAGACTTTAGAAAATTGAAGATAAAGCTCAGATTCAGAGTCTGAGCATTTTGATGGTGTTGTTATTTAATGCGAGAAACACTAAGGACAGAGGTGATCAATTTTCAATTAAATTTTTAAAAATCAAAACTCATGCATTGAACTGCACTAATCATAGACATGCTTAGTTTTTATCAATCAGTATATTCACTGGATTTAGAATTTATTCATTTTATAGGGTTTTTTTGGCTTTTGTCAGTACAGAGTATTCATTTATTTTATTTCATTTATTTATTTATTTTGGTGCATCTCAACTATACAAACTGGTATTTGTTGTGGCATATGGCTATATATGAATCCACAATTTGATCAATTTCACTCCCCAATAATTCCCACTCTCTGCCCTTCCTCCTCAGAACCCCTGGCTCTACCCCAATTGTCACCCTTCTACTTTGATGGAGTCCCTTTATTTCCCTATGTTTTCCATCTAGCTTGCACATCTGAAGGAAAACATACAGTATTTTCTCTCTGACTTATTTCTCACAGAATTATTATCTCAATTACCATCCTTTTTTTCTACAAATGACAGAATGCCATTCTTATTTGTGAATGAATGAAACCCCAGTGTGAATAGAGAACCTTTTCTTTATCCATTCATCTGTGGATAATCACGTAGATTGAAATAATAACTTAGCTATTATTTATTGTGCTTCTATAAACATAGGTAAGCATAGACCACTAAATTTTGCTGATTTATTTATTTTTTTTTTGTTTTAGTGTGGAGGAGTGAGGTAGCTAGGTCATATAGAAGATTTATTATAGCTTTTTGAAGCTCCTCTACATTGACTTCCATAATAGCTGTACTAATTTATATTCCCACATACAAGATAGTTCCTTTCCTCTGCATCCTCACCAGAGTTTATTGTTATTTGCATGCTTGAGAATTGTCATTCTAATTGAGGCAAGGGGGATCTCAGTGTAGTTTTGATTTGTATTTCCCTAAGGGCTATACATAATAAGAGACAAAAATGGTAAAATTACAACAGATATAACTGAAATCAGAAGGAATTTATATACTACTTTGAGGTATTATGTTCCAATAAATTGAAACATATGTAAAAAATGGATAAATTTCTAGACACATGTGATTCACCAAAACTGACCAAAGACAACAAAGAGGATATAGAAAACCTAAAGAGACCAATAAAAAGATGGATTTATAGCTGAATTTTACTAGTTGTTTAAAGAATTAATTCCAAGACTCCTTAAATTACTCCATGAAATTGAGAGAAAAGGAATGCTTCCAACACCATTTTATGAAGCCTGTATCACCTTGATAGCAAAACTGGAAAAGAACACTTTAAGAAAACTACAAACGAACATACTTGATGAAAATAGATGCATAAATCCTCAATAAAATATAAGAAAAGAGAAAGAGACTTCCACAACACATTTGTTATGGTTTAGATGTGGGGCGTCCCACCTAACTAGTATGGGACAATGCAAGAAAGTTTAGAGGTGAGAAATTGGGTTATAACAGCATTAATTTTATTAGTCCATTAATCAACTGATAGGGATTAACTGGGTGGTAACCGTAGGCAGGCTATTAGGAGCATGCCTTTAGGATATATACTTTGTCTCTGGTAAGCAGAGCTTAGTCTTTCTCTGCTTTCTTGCTGTCAGGTCCTGACTACTTTCCTCCACCAAGCTCTTCTGCCGTGATGTTCTCCCTCTATGGCACAGAGCAGCCATTAGCCATCTATGGGTTGAGACCTCTGAAACTGTATTAAAGAAACCTTTAAAATTGTTCTTCTCAGGTCTTTGGGTTACAGCAGCAAAAAAAAGCTTACTAAAACAACATTAAAAAATCATATACCATAATCAAGTTGACTGCAGTCCAGGGATGCAATACAATGCTGGTTCAATGAAATCAAATCAATAAATGCCATACACCACACAAATAGAAACAAGGACAATAAAAGGAAAAAGAAGAAAAAAGCAGGATAATTTCAATAGATAAAGAAAAAGCCTTTGACAAAATATATCCACTATTTATGATAAAAACCTTGAAGAAAGTAGGGGTAGAAGAAACTTGCATGAATACAATAAAGGCTATGCATAACAAACACAAAGTCAACATCATATTGGATGGGTTAAAATGAACACTATTTTCTCTAATATTGGGAACAAGATAAGAATATTCACTCTCACATTCCTATTCAATATAGAAGTTGAAATTTTAGAACACTTACTCAAGATAAAGAAATAAAAGGGATACAGATAAGAAAGGAAGAAGTCAAATTATGTCAATTTGCAGGTTATTTATCCTATGATTAGAAGATTAAAAGTTTCACCAAGAGTGTCCAGGGTATTATTAACACTTTCATCTTTACTCTGTCATGGTTCCATCTAGGAGCACCCTAGATAATGAAGTGGGAATGTGACACACTGAAGATGGAAATCCTTCTCCTGGGATTCAGTGACCATCCAGAACTTCTAAATCTTCTTTTTGCTGTGTTCTATTCCACCTACTCTGTTCCCTAATGGGGAATTTGGGATGATTTTACTAATCCCCACCAGTTCCCACTTGCCCATCCCAGTGTACTTTTTCATCTGCATACTGTTCTTTATTGGTGCATGTTACTCTTCTATCATTGTCCTTGAATTACTGTGGGCTTGATTTTTTATATGAAAACTATTTGTTTCATTGACTATACTGCAGAGTTATATATTTTTTCTGTTTTTTGATTGACACAGAATCCTTCTTCTTGGCCTCCATGGCTTATGACAGGTACATAGCAATCTGCAACCCACTGCTTAATACTATTATTATCTCCAAGAGGTCTGTTGCAAGATTGTGCTCAGAGCACTTTGTTGGTGTGTGGGGGATTCAATTCTGACACTGGCATGTTTGACATCATTCTTGTGGTCTTGTGCTAGCTTGGTAGAGGCAATCTGTTTTCTAACAGTTCTCCTCTCCTATGCAACCATCCTTAGAACAGATTCAGCAGAGGCCAGAAGAAAAGGCTTCTCCTTCTGTGCTTCCAACCTGATAGTGGCCACTCTCTACCATGGCTCCCTGATCTTCATTTATTTGTGGCCCAGGACAGGTCATTCACTGAATATTGACAAAGTGACCTCTGTGCTTTAAAAGTTGATTATACCTATGTTGAAGCCCTTAATATAAAATCTAAGGAACAAAGATGCAAATAATTCCTATAAAAATAAACATTAAGATTGTTCTCCTTTGATAAAAGGAATCAGTCCTGTAATTTTCAAATATGTCTATTCTTTGACATTTTTTTTCTGTCTGTTGCAAATGTCAATTAATAAGGATATTTCTCCAAGCTGTGGATAATGAAACTTCCACAAAAGAAAAGGCCAGAGCCCAACAGTGGAGCTAGACTCTCATTTTATTTATATCATCACTATCTGTTATTTCATAGTTGAAATTTTTCATATTTATTTCAGGGGAAGATTTACCTTTTCTTACATGTTTGTGTCACTTATTCTTACACATTTTCTGTTCTTACTCTTTAACTTTTTTCACAATTTTTGTCAATAATTAATAAGTCACTGAAATAACATAATGCTCCTTTTGTGAAAAAAAATTAATGACATTAACAAAGATTATTTGCCAATTAATTTTAATTTTCATATAAATATATGTTCATTGTACTTTACCTATCCAAATTTCACTCATTCTAAAAAGACTTCTTAAATATTATTGTCAAAATTTTATTCTGAATCCTCCATTACAGTCACAGGGTAGTTTGTACTCTAAATCTCATAAGAGTCATAGGTGTAGTTTGAGTACTCTATTCTCATCATTTTGTGTCTTACATTTATTTATGTCTGTGTTCTATTTTCCTACAAAAGTTATTTATAAATTTTGATTTGTTATTTGTATCTTTTGCATTTGTTTCATAATGTCTTCCTGGTTTATATTCTGAGTAAATTTTATGAAAAAAATACAGGTTTACTATTGATTGTTTTCAGTTCTTGCCATATATATCTGACATGAAAAAAAATTGTTATTCCTTTTACAATATTTTCAGTTCATTTTCCACAGTGGTACTATATGCTTGGATGTCCATTACAAGTTATTACCAAGTAGGATGTCTAAAAAATAGGTCAATTGTTAACAAATTTGTCTATATAGAATAATATAAAGTCTGGTTCTTAGACTGTTTCCTAAAAAGTCGAATGGGTACGAAATTTCTTGATATATAAAGTACAAAGCAAAAATTTCTGAGGGATTCTTTAATGTTAGGGTCAAGACTGGGCATTGAAGCCTGAAATTGGTGGGGTTATGGCTTAGTTGGCTGCTGGAAAAGACCTTTACAGAATATGTGGATGAGAAGTAAAAAAAAAAAAAAGTTAAATCTGAAGATGAGGTTAAATAATTAGAAAGCCCATGAGCAAAGAGGAAGACTTTCTGACAAGGAAAATATATGGTGGATTGTAACTTACAGCCACAGTTTCACTCACTATAATGGGATGTATTTTTGTAAAAAAATAATTTATCCATAATGATCAGTAAGAATATGGCATTCTGAGACTGAAGAGAACTAAATACTTCAACCTGAGTACTTAGCAATAAATATTTTTTGAAGTGCATGGATGTTTCAAAATAGATGGCTGTTGATTCTTCATAGCTGCCATTTCAGCAAGAGCTTTTAGGATCAGCCCCTCAGGGTATAACATAAAATGAGTTGCTGTGGGATTAATTATCCAAATTTCTTGGAAATGTGGAGTCTGGGACTGAACTCCTTAGTGAAGTTTTAGGCCCCTGATCTGAGCAGCATAGAGGTGTGCTTGGCAGAATGTCAGCAGGGGTAGCACGAGGAGCCTCTACTCAGCTTTAACCAGGAGCAAAGGCAGAGTCAAGAAAATAGGTCATGAGGAGGATAAGGAGAAAGCTGCACACATGATGGAAACCATATTCTAAAGCTGGATTCTGACCAGCTAAGGGAGACAGATCCTAGAGAACAACTCATGACGTGGTTCTATCAGCAACACCATCCTTTCTTGGAGCACTAGGAGATCAGTTCCTGAGAGCTTACTCAGTAGACTCACAGAGACTGTCCAGAACAAAATCATATGTATGTCTACTATCCTTTATGTATGTAACTGATAAATATGGATATAAAGATATAATCAGAGAATGTGTATATTAAACCCCTGTTTCACAGATGAAAAATCTAAGACCTGAACGTAGACACATAACCACCAAGTAATGAGAGCACACAGATTTGAAACCAATACCTGGCTCACTTTAAGGTCCAAATTTTATTCTTAAATTCTCTCTTATGTTTATCATTTTTAATAATTAAAACAAAACAATAAAGTCAAAAATTAAAGACTGTTATATATCTTTCTTTAAAAGAAAAGCTGACAAAAATATATGAGAAATATGTAGCAAAAGGAATTCACAATGTGTGTTTGCTTTTTATATATGCCAATATATTGAATATGTTTTCAATAAATCACATTGAGTTGGGAAACTGGACAATGATTAAGAGCTCCTTATAAGTAATATATTCCATGAACGATATGTATGCCACCTGAGATTATAGAGACAAGCAGATATTTAAAAGATAGGACACTATTGTTTGTTTCTTTTAAATTATTCAGCCAGTAATACAAGATATACATTCTGAGAAAATTACATATTTTTATAAATTTGTTCATTTCTATAAATTTTAATGTAATAGTTTTTTAGCACATTTTATAAACAAAATGATGTATACAAGTAGGGAAGAGGATTTTAATGAAAAACTTGCATAAATGCAATCTTCCATTTATAACAACAACCTGAGATAAGATGAATGCTCTTGAAAGCTTGAAATTCTGTGATATTATTCATCACCAGATTAACCAATGAGTGATAACATTGACAACATTCGCCACCAATTAATTTAACTATTAGAATATTTATAGTATTTTCTGATACTCAACCACGCTTAAATGACCATTATTAACATTGTTTATAATAGAGTTTCAGTTTATTTTTCAGACATAGAAAGAACCAATATAAATCATTCTAAAGGAAATAATAATGTCAATGTTACTTCTTTATATATATTTATGTTAATTCTTCTTCCTTACAACTTAAACTGTACCAATTGGTCATTACCATTGTTCTAATTTTAACTAACAATAATATATTATAAAATGCTATGAACCCACTGAGAGAGAAGGAGGCACCTTTCCAGATGCCTTTGGAGAAGGTCCTGGTCTTAAATCTCTGGCTTCCAACTGTGCAGCACCACATCTGTCCTCTAATCTGAGGGCAAAGAGGGAAGTCCACTCCTATGCCCAGACTACAAGGTGAAAGGAAAGGCTCTAGCTTCTGGTTCAGGGGTTATTACTGCTAATTGAGGCAGACTGGAGAAGAGTGGATGTGAGCTAAGAAGTTCTGTACATTAAATGCCGTCTTTTACTGATATTTTCTTTCAGTTTAAGCAGAAGCCAAGAGGTGTGGAGAGACTTCCTCTAAAACAAAATAGTTCATGAAAAGTGAGGAAGGGAGAACCTTTAAATTTACAAATACTCCTTTTTGCATTTATTTTGCAGGAGACACTGCTTGGTTTATTCCGTTACTGTTTTCAAATGGCTCTCTGAAGCCAAACACCCCAAACAACAGAGCCAAAAATAATGGGAAAGGAACCAGACAAGAACAGTGCCTTAAAAATTGTGTCTAATGTGCTCCCTCTTTTTCACTCTTAATTTTTTATTTACTATTTAGTTATTCTAAGTGTTATAATGGAAATTTATAGAAAGACATTAGTGCTTAGGAAGGAAACCACGAAGAATGAGTTTTACTCCCTCAATTTTCCTCCAGTGTGTCAACTGTGTCCACTAAACCCATATTTGAAGTTGAAGCTTAAGGAGGGTGTGTTGAATTAGCAAGGCATCTTTCTGGCTCAAAGATCAAAAAGGTGGGAGACATTAAAGGACCCTTTCTGCAAAACACCTCAGTGATGTTCTTTTGCTCTTCACTTAAAACAGGAAGACCAATAATTACAGCTACTTAATCTCAATTTCGTCACAATAGATATTTCCAAGTTTCTACTGATAAGAACCGATGTCAATGCATTTATGTTTTACTCTCAAAATCTGTTGATATCTTCTGAGTGTGAAACATGATTTCACCCAGAACACAAGTTAGTGCTGATAGCTTTGTTCAGAGCACCCTTTACATCCTTATTTCTTAAGCTGTAGATCAGAGGGTTCAACATGGGGATAACAACTGTGTAGAAAACAGAGGCCATTTTATCTGCGTCCATTGAGTAACTTGAGCTGGGTCGAAAATACATGAAAAGGAGTGTGCCATGAAATATGGCCACAGCTGTAAAGTGAGAGGCGCATGTGGAGAAGGCTTTATGTCTGCCTTCAGCTGAGTTCATCCTAAAGATAGTCGTGATGATGTAGCTGTAGGAGAGGAGGACAGTGACAATGCTGAGTCCTACAACACAGCCATGAAGGTGAACATCACTATCTCGTTGATGGAGGTATCTGAGCAAGAGAGGGCTAGCAAAGGTGGGATGTCACAGAAAAAGTGATTGATGACATTTGAATTGCAGAAGGACAATCGAAATGTCAAGCAAGTGTGGATTGCTGAGTCTACCAAGCCTACAAGGTAGGCAACTGCCACTAGCTGGGTACAGATCCTCCTGGACATTGCGATTGTATAAAGAAGTGGATTGCAGATGGCAACATATCAATCATAGGCCATGACAGCCAACATGAGACATTCCACATCTGCAAAGGCACCAAAAAAATACATTTGGATGGCACATAAATCATGTGTAATTTCCTTTTGCTCAGATAAGAAATCAGCCAGCATCTTTGGAGAGACAGTGGAAGAATAGCAGATGTCACAGAAAGACAGATTGCTCAGGAAAAAATACATGGGTGTGTGAAGTCTGGGGTTCACCTTGATCAGCAAGATCATCCCTAGATTGGCAATCAAGGTTATGCCATAAACAAGGAAGAACACAAAGAGCCCCTTTTGCACATCCTGTCTGCCAGATAGTCCCAAGAAGATGAACTCAGTAAACAGAGTGAAGTTCTCAACTGCCATTGTTCAGATCTGGAAATTCCTGTATATGTAAAAACAAAGTGAAAGTGGAGGTCATCACAGTCTTTCCTTAGTACTAGTTAATCTCCTGGCTCACTCTGTCGTCTTTCTCTCTCTCCCTTCCTCCCTCTCTTCCTTCCTTCCTTCCTTTCTTTCTTCCTTCACAATCTTTCCTTCGTCCTAGTTCATCTCCTGGCTCACTGAATTTTCTCTCTCTCTCTCCCTTCCTCCCTCCCTCCCTCCCTCCATCCCTTCCTTGATTTCTTCCTTCCTTCCGTCCTTTCAGTAATCATTGAAGAAAGAATGCTACAGTTATTTAAGATTAGTTTTCTCTATTGGAAAAGTTATAATATTCTTTCATCTAAATTATGCCTGATGCTTTTATGAAAACCTATGTAGTTCTTGGAAATATTTTTGTTAGTTCTTTGTATAGATTAATAAGTTGATGTACTTATAATTTAATGTAATAGTTCCTACAATTAGTTGGTCCAGATATCCACATTTTCTGAGGAGACTGTTGTTGATGTCAAATTTGTAGAAAATTCTTCATCCTGTAAGAAAGAATTTTAGTTATGTGAAGATGGAAATAAAGTATACATCCCATTCTTGTTCCCTCATTGTCTTGGATACCTGGGCAAGTAGCAATTAGTCTTACACTAGCTTTCTACCTCTCCTTTACCTTTTTAGTGCTATTTAGCTGCTATCATATGTCTATATGCTATTGTCACTGGGAAGAAGATGGTGTGTAGATGAGGACTCACTAGGGTAGGAAGGTTAGTTGTTTCTGGAGAAGTAGATAGTCTGGGTTTCATGAGCAGTAAACTAGCATAGGTAGAAGGAAACATGCCAGAGTGCACCATTTTTCCCTTTTAAAGTGGTTATGATCTGGCTGAGATTCTAAAGGCATTGTGAACTTAATTGCAGAGACATTGGTAGGGTAGGTAACATAAAGGCAAGAAAAGCACTGTAGTTTACTAGATGAGTCCTTTCAATTAACTAGTATCCACATGATCTGTTCACTACAGTTCATATTATGAAAGTAATACATAATGAATATTTTATTTGTTCACTGTTCCATATCCTCAGAGAGATTTGTCTCTGAACTGTGTCTCACCAAATTTGTTATATGTTTTATTATTTTCATTGTTCCCTGTTTCTCTTTTATACCAATGAATTCTGCTAATTTTGATTTAAAAGGCCAATGGAATTATAGGTCCCACTGTCATATTTTGTCAAAACTAATTGTACATCTTATAATAACATTGCTGCTGTGACCTTTAACCAGTGAAGATATAAGAAAAGTCTAGTTGAAGGTAAATGAAGAAAAATGAAAATTTGAAACCTTACCAGGAGTACAATGGTCAATGTGCAGGTCTCTGTATCTCAGCATAAACTCATTTAAATATTTACCACAATTTAAAGATCTCTAAAAGCAGTGATTTTCTTTGTAATATGAGAAGGTTTTAAGATATATAAAAATGCATGAAAGAGGTTAAATGACAAATGATATTAATTAATAATGCTACATGGTATATGGTATATAATTACCATATACCATGGTAGCATTTAGTGTATTCTCTGCTATATTTGTATTATTTAAATTGCTAAATAAATAAAGTAATTATAGTAAATGTTTGCATCAAGTTTCATAATTTTCTTCTGTTATATAACAATTTTACTTTTATTTCAAAAGTGTTACAAAAAACTAAAGTAATATATAAGATAGAACAAAAGTAAAATAAAAAATAAAAAATAAATTCAGAACCTGATTCAGAGCTACAGACCTGGTATCCGGATGCACCTAATCCTTCCCAAGGCTATTCATTGTCTTCAGATTGCCTGGGATTTTAAAGATCTCTGTGTTTGACCCATGGGTGCTGAGCACTTTATCCCTTGGGAATAAGTTTAGCATCTGATATTTTAAAGATGTAAGGTAATTGGGAAATAAATGCAGACCAGTTTTTGAAAACATAAAAAAAAATTGTTCTTACTTTCTTATCTAGTTTAATGCCCAATATTAGGTCATGTAACACTAAAGTGGCTGCAGTCAACCAACATTCCATATCTCAGTGTGCCAGTTTATTTGTTTTAATGACATAAATGTAAAATCAGTGAATCCTTAAACATTTACATGGACACGAACACACAAATATTCTTTATCAAACACATTCAAATATTATGGTGGCCATGGTGACGCATGCCTCTAAACCCAGTGGCTTGGAAGGCTGAGACAGGAGAATCATGAGTTCAAAGCCAGCCTCAATAACAGCAAGGCACTAAGTAACTCAACAAGACCCTGTCTCTAAATAAAATGCAAAATAGGGTTGGGCATGCAGATCAGTAGTCCAGTGTCCCTGAGTTTAGTCCCTGGTACTAAACTTTTTAGGTAAAAAGAAATAAAAGACAAAAATAGAAATAATTTTACAAGGGAGCAAAAATGAACAGTTTTCACATGGTCTTATGATAACTAGGTTTTGTTTTCTATACTAAGGAGTTTCTCATCTTCAACAAAAATAATGTCAGATAAACATGTCTTGCACACAAATAAATATTGTGATTAGATATGATGCTTTCCTTTCTATTTGCATCCATTAATTTATTTAATCTCTTCTACTAATGACCATTTTTCTTATATCTAATTTTCATATTATAAAACATCTACTTATAAGTAAAATTATGCATACATAATTTATCATGTATAAGGGTTATTTTAAAACATATATTCTAAGAAATAGCCTATAAGAACAAATAGATTTCACCTTTAAAAGAAAATTTTAGCCTTCTAAACCTAGTCAGGCATTTTACATTATTTAATTATCACCACAGATTGTCATATATATTAGGCACTGAGTTGTCTAAAACCCATAAGTGAAAGAGTCAACTTATAGTGTTTTGTAGGCATTGTTTCACTGAATCCATAGAAATTTCTCATGTTAGATTCCTGAAAGAAGCACAATAAAATATATATCTTAAAAATTACTTTTTATAATTTCTCACAGAAGTTAAAATGTGCTGATTTTAAAGCAATATTTGAAAACTTACAAAATTAGAGAGCCAAAGAACCTTCAGAGGCCATTAGGATCCATTTGTAAACCTAGGCAGTATCCCAACACTGACTGAAAAGAAAAGGGAGCAAATAGCAAGGGTTTCCACACTGGCGGACCATTTGTTTTATTTCTATCAACTTGGCTGGAAATCATTAACATTTTTACTAATAGAAAATAGTGTGGAGGGCAATGGCATTTCACAGTTCCAGGAAAAAAAAAATAAACGGTAAAACTATTAAGCCATTCCTAAGTGCTCTGTCATGATTTTATCACCTCTCCAAGACTTTGATTCTGAATAGCATCCTTTAGGTGGCATGACATCAGGGAAACAAAGAATGACAGTGCTTATAAGTAAACATTGCAAAAGAGTATGTATAATCAATTAAAACAAACAAAAAAAAATAAAAAAGAGTAGGGGGTTAATTGATAAAATATGGAACAGGTGGAAATATATGAAGCCTTTTGTTAAGGATGTTGCATAGGTATTTTCCATCAGGATGTCTTCTCCTAACTTGTCAAAGTGTTTCACATGCAACTTTGGAAGCAGAGATTTTTGGATCTTCATTTTAGCCTGTAGTATTTTCACAAAGAGACATATCCCTGAGGCAGCTGGAAAACCAGAGAGACACAGTGACTTTTGCTTCCAAAATTGAAAAGGATAATTAAGCAATGCCTTGTGTTTTCCAGGGCTCTTAAAATGTGGCGATTCACAAGAAGTTAAATCAGTACTTGAGTCATGAGAAAATCAATGTACAGAATATTGATAAAAGCAAATATCAAGGATATACACATATATAGGCCATTTACTTGCTATTAAGTTGATATTCATGTCACTGTGAATATTTTGGATTTGTATACACAACAATTTTATGTACTTTCTTTAAAGATATTTGGGATGTGGTGTGTGTGTATGTGTTGTCTCTCTCTCTCTCTCTCTCTCTCTCTATATATATATATATATATATATATATATATATATACCATGCCACTGATTGTTTTCTTTTTCTTTAACAGCATCTATTATGTACTCAGAACTACTTTGCTATTTGGCAATCTTATTTTAGAATTTGTTTACTTTACCCATTTTGTGTCCCAGATTTCAGGCAAGTATTTTAAATAGGATAAAATGCTCAGTCCTTAAGCGAATATGCTCACAATATCATATTGGAGATATTGACTTAAGAAAAAAATTGATTATACAATTCTTTAAAGAAGTAAATGTTTGTGGAGGACAGATGATGACTTGACCAGGACCGAGAATGGGGAAGAAGGAAGAGAAATCTTCCTGGAAGAAGTTACTGAGGAGATGAACTTGATAATTTCATCAAAAAATAGTCCTTAACAAGTTCATTTTAATTCTTTATTGTATTCTTTGCTTTTTAAATGTCATGGATTTGTCCATATGAAGACTTCTCTAGTTGCCCAAATCTCAGCCTAGAATCAATATCTCTGAAAGATTTTAAATGTGAAACTGACCTTTGCTGTCCAAGGAAGATTTTTTCCTGCACATTATATTTAGGCATTTTGCTTTGAAATGTAACTCCTCATCTTTTTTTTATTTCAGAGTTTTTTGAGGCCTATTATCATAATTAATGAATTGACTGATTTACCTAGATTACAATGTACACTCTTATATAAACTAATAAATTCACAATAAAACATAAGGCACAAAAATATATAAAAGGCAGTTAACAAGAGTTTACTGTATTGTAATATAATTGAAATAAAACACAAATAGGAGAATGAGCAAGTAAAACTTTGAGAAAATTAAAAATTTGAGGATTTTTTTCTAAATGGAGATAACATGTTAATTTCAGGTAAACATGGAAGCAGAACGTTTGTACAACTGAAACATTTTCTTATAACTAAAAATTAGTACAGATACTTATTTAATAAACTATGTGAAACAATTTTCCTTCTGTGCATCATGTAATATTTTAAAATAACCCTAACTATGAATATGCAGACAATGTCTAAATATTATAATTATTTAAGTCCATCTTTTATTTTTGAGTTTTTCCAGGGCCTCTTTCACATCCTTATTCTGAAGGCTATAAATCAGGGGGTTCAACATGGGAATCACAATGGTGTAGAACAGTGAGGTCATTTTGTCTTGATCAAAAGAGTAGGAAGAACTGGGCCGAAAATACATGAAGAGCATGGTGCCCTGGAAAACTGCAACTGCAGTCAAGTGGGAGGCACAGGTGGAGAAAGCTTTGAGCCTCCCCTCAGCAGAGCGGATCTTTAAGACTGATGAGAGGATGTAGCCATAAGAGACCAGGACTCCAGAAAAGGTGCTCAGTTCAATGAAACCAAAAAGTGTGAATATTGCTAACTCATTGACCTGTGTGTCAGAGCAAGACAGTAACAGGAGAGGAGGGACATCACAGAAGAAATGATTAATCTCATTAGACCCACAGAAACATAAGCGGAATGTTAATGTCGTGTGTATCAAAGCATCTCCCAGGCCCACAAGGTAAACCCCAATCATGAGCAGGTAGCAAACCCTGCTGGACATGTTGACAGTGTACAGCAAGGGGTTGCTGATGGCCTTGTACCTATCAAAGGCCATCACTGCCAGCAGCAGACACTCAGAATCAGCAAAGATGCAGAAGATCAAGAACTGCAGAGCACAGCCAATAAAGGAAATTGATTTGTTCTTAACAAATATGTCAACCAGCATCTTGGGTCCAATTGCTGTGGAATAGCAGAGGTCACAGAAAGAGAGGTGGCTGAGGAAAAAGTACATTGGTGTGTGAAGCTGGGGATCCACTCTAATCAAGAAGATAATTCCAAGAATCGCCAGAAAATTAATGAGATAAACCAGGAGAAACATAGCAAATAGAGTGCTTTTCATTTCAGGGTTATTAGTAATTCCCATAAAAATAAATTCAGTCTGTGAGGAACAATTTCCTCTGTCCATTATTCCTTGTTCTTACCTAACTTTTGGATAAATCATTTAAAAAAAAAGATATATTCATGTTTCATTCTTTACATTCAGACTGTATCTACATGGAAGAACGCCACTTGTTTCCTAGATTTTCTTTTTAGTCTCAGAAAAACACCCATTCATGTGTCACTCTTTAAAGAACAATTGTATCTGCTTGACAATATTCATGATAAATGTGAGAAAGCTGATAGAAAATTTTGATTCAAATCTGAATGTCATTTAAGAAATATGTGATTTCTACAATTTCATTACTTTCTCTCCATCTTTCCTTCTTATGTTAAGGAGAATATTTTTATTCCACTGAAATCTGTGTTCATCTGCAAAATAATATGGAAGAAACACTAGAGTAACTATTACAGTTAGAGAATTGACAACATTCACATAGACCAAAAGGGTAACTTCAATTACATTGGTTTTCAAAAATCATGATTGGTTGAAAAGATCATTGTAGTAGCTCTAGAAATATTAAGCATATCACTGACTAATAAAAATAAAAAAAATCTTATTCTACTGTTATTACATATGGCTTTTAGTGTTTGTGAAATATAAAATAAATATTCATTGATTTTTGTATTTTTTATAAATGTTGTATGATTTTACCACAATGATTGTTGCCTCTTTTTAAAGATAGTCTGGAATTAAAGATTAGCCTACGGACCATGCAAAGAAAAATGCTAAAAAAACAGTAAAACCACCTTCATTTAATACATATATTTACATTTCAACTAGATCGTAAATGGAAGCTTATACTTTAAAAATAAAGAAAAAGAATAAGGATTTTTGAATAGGCATGTTTTACTTAACCATAAGTGGATTTATGTACTTCTAAAGTGATTGCATGTGTGTATTATTCCTAACTGGAATATGAGAAATAGTGGGAGATAGATATAAATGGGATGTCTGTTTTTCTGCTTTTGGCCTAAGTAACAATAGTATATGATTCATCCTGAGGTGATTTTGCATATATAATTATTTGTAATTCAGTACTTCAAATATCTATTAAATAAGAAAACAGCAAAAAAATAAAAACTAAACCACTTAATCCAATGCAAATACCTATATGGTATAAAAAAGTGAACATTTGTTGGTGAATCTATATTAAAATGGAATTAGTAAACAGGAAATTCATTGGTAAGGAAATTTACTTATGTCTTCCAGTTTTGAGAAGAAATCATCATTTTTTATCATAAAACCAGAATTTATGGAACAGAGTAGCTTGGCATAAAATGATTCATTTACAGATGTCTTTTTTTAAATGTAATTTCTTTAAACCTCAAGTCTTTGAGTTTGGAAACTCAGGAACTTACCTGTCAAAAATTTACCTGACATTTCTTTGTTAACTGAACCTTAAGCAGGTAGCATGGAATTATACCAGGTAACTTTTGGGATTTAACTCTCTGAAGCTATTCCCTCAGGCTTTGTTGTTATGCAAACTTATGACTTAATTATATTTATGGTTCTTTATTTTCCCCTCTGAATATATCCACATCTTTATGAAAGTTAGAGTTTTTATTATTGACTATTATCAACAAACTGATATATGACAGAATGAAAACTATGAGTAAATTTTATGGTGCCAAGTACATAGAATGCATACATAGTTTTACTATAAAATATGATCTATGTCATCCTTGTCTAATTAAAACAGAATGTGAAGGAAATCAGCCCCTCACATTAGTCATTTCCAACACCTTTTTTTAAAAAAAAATTTCTGCTTTTTAAAATATTCTCCATAGTCTTAATGGATAAGTAATGACTAAGTAACTTTACTAGTACTTGCATGGAAGATGGAAGGATAACCTCATTGTTATACAGAATATATGTATGATGATGTGAGGGCGAAAATAAAAAGTGTGTCACATTAGATTGGGTAGAGAGAAGTGATAGGAGGGGTGGGGAGAGGAAGGGGAAATGGAAGGACAGCAGAATAAAATAGACATTATCAATGCTGTGTGTATATATGTGACTACATGACCAATGTGATTTTGCAACCTGTACACTCAGAAAAATGAGAAATTATATCCCATCTGATTCAAATGTATGATCTGTCAAGATCATTATACTGTCACGTGTAACTAATTAAAACAAATTAAAAAAATAATGTAAAAAAAATCTATGGGGGGGTCACTTGCCTTCTATTCTATCCCTATTCCTTAGAAACTTTACTTTATGGTTCTATGTGTTCACTTATCCTAAGCATAAACGTCATCTAATATGTCCTTTATATCAGTCTCCCCTCATTTAGCATCCCTTTGTCTGAATATATCCATGTTGCAGCATGTTTCTGAATCTTGTTTTCTTTTATGACTGCATAGCATTTCATTTTATGAATAAGAGACCCTTTGATTATTCATTTCTACTGGATGGACATCTGGGTTGTTTCTATTTTTATCTGTCGTAATAATAACACTGTGACTACTCATATAATAAGGGCCATATTCTTCACCCAGAATTGTCACATCCCCACTCCAACCATGTGTCATCCATCCACATATCTTAGATTTTACAATTATGTTGCATGCTATACAGTCAATACACTGCATTTTGAATTATGTGGAATTCATCCATATAAGGATTTCTCTAATAAATTTAAGACTTTAGGGATACTTTTTTCGTATTCTCTATAATCAGTACTAAAAGATTTAACAGAGTTAATTGCTTACTAAATATTTTTGGCTATTTTAGAGAGCATTGATCAAAAGTTAAAAGTATAATGTATCTGAAGGATTTTTACACATATAGCTTACATGTGTTAGAATGATTCACTCAAATATTGTACATAAATAATAATCTTCCTAAAAAACAGTTACAAATGTTTTGTAAAAGTGATTTCACTTCCTACTATTCATACTAATTCTTTGCTAAATTGCTTAATACTGGAAGAGTGAATTCATTACACTCCAAATATCACATAGCAAGAGATTCTTCATATTTCTTGAACCTTGGTGTACTACTGCAGTGTTTAATTTGATTAAGCTACCTCTAAAGGACCCAGAGCCAACTCCTGCTTCTATATTGGTCTGATTGAAATTTCTGTCTTTCTTCTATATAGGTGCTATTCAAGTATTTGTTATGTTTATGCACAGTAAAAAAAAAGATCACACACATAGTCACTATTTATTTAAATTGTTAAGTTAAATGTTAAGCTAGGTTGTGAAGAATTTAAGAATTTCTGCAATGATAATTTTCATAGATTAAAGATAGATGCATCTTCTTAGAAACACAGTGTACATTTAGCCTCCCTTCAAAATTTTGTTGTCATTAATTCCTCTGAGCAACAAAACATAGAAGTCATTCTAGGTTGTACTATTTCCAGTGTTTAAGAAATTATAGCGGTAGTCACAAGCTGTTACCTAATAAGCTAAGCTATCAATGTGAATCAATCCGAGACTAAATGGGGGAGTGCAAGAGGATCAGATGAGCCTGTCTTTCTAGAGATATTCACATGCTTATGTCACTTTGTGACACTCTTTCACCTAGCCCAGCTGGTTCCTGAATACCACAGTGTGACCTCAGTCATTGGGAAGAGCAGCAGAATAATGACAGTGGTTATTTTGAGCCCTATGTTCTAGTACTTTATGTAGCAAAAGTTAACTAGAGCAATGTGGAGAGAATATAATTAGATATGTATTTTTTCAGAAAGCTCTTGTTTTTAATATTAGACACTATGTCTGTATATACACATAGTCTGGTATATACGCTTGGGTTTATGTAGATATGCATGTGTCTGTTTTCTCACAGTCTGAAGAAAGCATTTGACAAAATTAGATCTGACAAAGGACTTGTAGTCAGAATATGAAGGACTCACAGGAATAATAAGAAAATAATAACCAACAGTATAAAAAATGGAGAAGAGGTTTCAATAGAAACTTCCCCAAAGAAAATCTCTGGATGAAAAATTAATGTATGAGAAGATGAACAGCAGCTGTAGTTATTGGGGAAGTGATAATTAAAGCCAAAATGAGATATCATGACATAACTGCAATAATACATGAGCTAAAATTTTAAAGAATCATATGTACCGTTAATAAAGATATTGTGAAATATGAACTTTCATGAACTTCAGGTGGAAAGGTATAATGTTGCATTTTGGAATACATGTGGGCAATTTCTATGAAAGTTACACAGACTTGAACAGCAATACAACTATTTAATTCCTGTGTATTCCTTATACTTAGGTATAAGTCAAGCCCCATCTTCATACAATGTTTTCTTAATGGGTGTTTATAGCTGTTTTATTTCTAATAACAAAAACATTGGGAATAACTCAAATATATCAATGTGAGTGGTTGCACAAATTGTAGCATATTACTGTACAAGAAATATACACATAAATAAAAAAGGATAAATTAGAGAAACATGCAATATTTGGATGAATCTCAAAATAATTGTGATGTTTGGGGAAAAAAACACACTTGAGAGACTATATAATGTATAATTCCACTTATAAAAATTATATCAGAATAAAATCTAATCTATACTGACAAAGTATATATCAATGCAAAATGCTTATAAAATGCATGTGGTCTCCTGAGGTAATATGAAAAGAACAGATGAAAAAAAGTGGTGCAAGGAAATTTTGGGTGGTGATTGATTTTTTCCTCGTCTTATTGTACTCATATTTAAAACAAGGATACATGGCAGAAAGAAAACTGAAAGGAAAGACTAGTGAATGGGACTGATTAATATCTTTATATTCATCCAATCATCTCATTTCATTCTTTTAATGGAATCTTTTAGAAATCTGGTAGCCTGTACTACACTCAATTATTTGGTTAAGTCATTTATTTTGATTTATCTGAAAATTATTCAAATACTTGTTGTTTAGTTTCCTTACCAAAAACAATTGATCTAAAAAATTCATAAGAAAATTTACAGCAGTAAAAGATGGTAAATGAATTCCAAAGGCAAGTTATGAAAGGCTATAAGAATTAGAAAAGATATGAAATGATAGCTATGTGAACCTACTTTCTATAGTAATCATTTTACTACCTAAAGGTTTCTGGTAACATCATACATATATATTAAATATACATAATGAAATTTATTTAAAAAATTAATCTGAAATTTTTTTCTAAATTTGCATTAACAGGGAACATTGATGTGATTTTCAGAGACATTTAGTTTCCATTAATAGTCTTAATGAATGTAATAATGTAAAAATATACAGTTTCAAATTTAGAGCAGGTAATATTTTCAGGTATTATGTTCCAATAAATTAAAAACTATATAAGAAATGGATAAATTTCTAGACACGTGTGATTCACCAAAACTCACCAAAGAGAACAAAGAGGATATAGAAAACCTAAAGAGACCAATAAAAATGATGGATTTATTAGCTGAATTTTACTAGTTGATTAAAGAATTAATTTCAAGTCTCCTTAAATTAGTCCATGAAATTGAGAGAAAAGGAATGCTTCCAAAAACATTCTAGGAAGCCTGTATCACCCTGATTAAAAAACTGAATAAGAACACTTTAAGAAAACTATAAACGAACATATTTGATGAATATAGATGCAAAAATCGTCAATAAAATATTAGAAAAGAGAAAGAGACTTCCCCAACACATTTATTATGGTTTAGATGTGGGGTGTCTGACCTAACTTGTATGAGACAATGCAAGAAAAGATTAGAGGTGGGAAATTGGGTTATAAGAGCCTTAATTTCATTCATTAGTCCATTAATCAACTAATAGTAATTAACTGGGTGGTAACTGTAGGCAGGTAGGGTGTATCTGGAACAGGCAGGCCATTGGGCGCATGCCTTTAGGGTATATACTTTGTCTCTGGTGAGCAGAGCTTAGTCTTTCTCTGCTTTCTTGTGGTCAGGTCCCGACTGCTTTCCCCTACCATGCAGAGCAGCCATTAGCCATCTATGGATTGAGACCTCTGAAACTGTATTAAAGAAACTTCTACTCCTCTAAAATTGTTCTTGTCAGGTCTTTTGGTTACAGCAGCGAAAAAGCTTACTAAACCAACATTAAAAAATATCATACACCATAATCAAGTTGACTGCAACCCAGAGGTGCAATACAATGCTGGCTCAATGTAAGCAAATCAATAAATGCCATACTCCACACAAATAGAAACAAGGACAAAAAAAGAAAGAAAAAGAAAAAAAAAACAGGATAATCTCAATAGATTGACAAAATATATCCACTATTTATGGTAAAAACCTTGAAGAAAGTAGGGATAGAAGAAACTTGCCTGAATACAATAAAGGCTATGCATAACAAACACAAAGTCAACATCATATTAAATGGGGAAAAATGTAAACTATTTTCTCTAAAATTGGGAACAAGTTAAGAATAGCCACTCTCACATTCCTATTCAATAAAGGAGTTGAAATTTTAGAAAACTTACTCAAGATAAAGAAATAAAAGGAATATAGATAGGAAAGGAAGAAGTCAAATCATGTCTAGTTGCTGGTTATTGATTCTGTAGTTAGAAGACTAAAAGTTTTACCAAAAGTTTCCAGGATATTACTAACACTTTCATCTTTGCTCTGTCATGGTTCCATCTAGGAGCACCCTAGATAATGAGGTGGGAAGATGACATATTGAAGATGGAAATCCTTCTCCTGGGATTCAGTGACCATCCAGAACTTCTGAGTCTTCTTTTTGCTGTGTTCTTTTCCACCTACTATGTACCCTGATGGGGGATCTTGGAATGATTTTACTAATCACCACCAGTTCCCACTTGCCTGTCCCAATGTACCTTTTCATCTGCATACTGTTCTTTATTGGTGCATGTTACTCTTCTATCATTGCCCTTGAATTACTGTGGGCTTGATTTCTGATATGAAAACCATTTGTTTCACTAGCTATACTGCAGAGTTATAATTTTTCTGTTCAATCCTTCTTCTTGGCCACGTGGCTTATGACAGGTACATAGCAATCGGCAACCCACTGCTTAATACTATTATTATCTCCAAGAGGTCTGTTGCAAGATTGTGCTCAGAGCACTTTGTTGGTGTGTGGGGGATTCAATTCTGACACTGGCATGTTTGACATCATTCTTGTGGTCTTTGCTAGCTTGGTAGAGGCAGTCTGTTTTCTAACAGTTCTCCTCTCCTGTTCCTGCATTTTGGCAGCCATCCTTAGAACAGATTCCGCAGAGGCCAGAAGGAAAGGCTTCTCCTCCTGTACTTCCCACCTAATAGTGGCCACTCTCTACCATGGCTCCCTGATCTTCATTTATTTGTGGCCCAGGACAGGTCATTCACTGGATATTAACAAAGTGGCCTTTGTGTTTTATAAGTTGATTATCCCTATGCTGAAGCCCTTAATATAAAACCTAAGGAACAAAGATGCAAATAATTCCTATAAAAATAATCATTAAGATTACTCTCCTTTGATAAAAGGAATCAGTCTTATAATTTTCAAACATACCTATTCTTTGACATTTTTTTCTGTCTGTTGCAAATGTCAATTTAATAAGGATATTTCTCTAATCTGTGGATAATGAAAGTTCCACAAAAGAAAAGGCCAGAGCCCAACAGTGGAGCTAGACTCTCATTTTATTTATATCATCAATATCTGTTATTTTGCAGTTGAAATTTTTAATATTTATTTCAGGTGAAGATTTACCTTTTCTTACACTCTTGTGTCTATTATTCTAACACATTTTCTGTTTTACTATTTAACTTTTTTCACAATTTCTATCAAAAATAAAAAAGTCACTGAAACAAAAATGAAGCTCCTTTTGTGAAAGACAATTAATGACAGTAACAAAGATTATTTGCCAATTAATTTTGATTTTAATGTAAATATGTGTTTACCTATCCAAATTTCACTCATTCTAAAAAGACTCATTATATATTGTTGTCAAAATTTTATTCTGAATCCTCCTTTACAATCACAGGGTAGTTTGTACTCTAAATCATATAAGAATCATAGGTGTACTTCTTTAAGTACTCTATTCTCATTATTTTGAGTCTTAAAGTTATTTATGTCTGTGTTCTATTTTCCTACAAAATTATTTATTAATTTTGATTCATTGCTTTTTATCTTTTGCATTTGTATCACAGTGTCTTCCCAGTGAATATTCTGAGTAAATTTTATGAAATATATACAGGTTTACTATTGATTGTTTTCAGTTCTTATCATATATATCTGACTTGCAAAAAATAGTTATTTCTTTTACAATATTTTTGGTTTATTCTCCACAGTGGTACCATATATGCTTGGATACCCATTACAAGTTATTATCAAGTAGGATGTCTAAAAAGTAGGTAAATTTTTAGCAAATTTCTGTATATAGAATATGATAAAGTCTGGTTCTTAGACTGTTTCCTCAAAAGTCTAATGGGTCTGAAATTTCTTGATCTATGAAGTACAAAGAAAAAGTTTCTGAGGGATGCTCTACTGTTAGGGTCAGGACTGGGAACTGAAGCCTGGAACTGGTGGTTTATGGCTTAGTTGACTACTGGAAATGACCTTTATAGAAAGTGTGAATGAAAATTCAAGAAAAAAAGTTAAATCTGAAGATGAGGTTAAATAATTAGAAAGTGGATAAGCTAAGAGGAAGACTTTGTGACAGGGGAAATGTATGGTGGATTGTAACTTACGGCCACAGTTTTACTCACTACAGTGAGATGCATTTTTGTAAAAAATAATTTATCCATAAAGATCAGTAAGACTATGGCATTTTGAGACTGAAGATAACTAAGCACTTCAACCTGAGTCCTTAGCAGTAAATATTCTTTGAAATGCATGGATGTGTCACAGTAAATGGCTATTGATTCTTCATAGCTGCCATTTCAGCAACAGCCTTTAGGATCAGCCCCACGGGGTATAACATAGAATGAATTGCTCTGGGATTAATTATCTAAATTTCTTGGAAATGTGGAGTCTGGGACTGGATTCCTTAATGCAGTTTTAGGCCCCTGATCTAAGCAGGATAGAAATGTGCTTGGCAGATGGTCAGCAGAGGTAGCCATGGACAGCCTCTACTCAGCTTTAGCCAGGAGCAAAGGCAGAGTTAAGAAAAATAGGTCATGAGGAGGATACTGAGAGAGCTGCACACATGATGGAAACAAGACTCTGAAGCCGGATTCTGACCAGCTAAGGGAGCAGGCTCTATCCAGCACAGGAGACAGACCCTAGAGAACATCTCATGACGTGGTTCTATCAGCAACACCATCCTTTCTTGGAGCACTAGAAGATCAGTTCCTGAGCACTACTCAGTAGACTGTTAGAGACTGTCTAGAACGATATCCTATGTATGTCTACTACTATCTTTACATATGTAACTGATAAATATGAATATACAGATGCAATCATAGAATGTGTATATAAAACCCCTGTTTAACAGATGAAAAATCTAAGACCTGAAAGTAGACACATAACCACGAAGTAATGAGAGCACAAAGATCGGAAACCAATACCTGGCTCACTTTAAGGTCCAAATTTTATTCTTAAATTCTCTCGTGTTTTTATCATTTTTAACAATTAAAACAAAACAAAAAATTCAAAAAATAAGGACTATTATATCTCTGTCTTTAAAAGAAAAGCTGACAAAAAATATATGAGAAACATGTAGCAAAAGGAATTCACAATGTGTTTGCTTTTTATACATGCCAATATATTTAATATGTTTTCAAAAAATTACATTGAGTTGGGAAACTGAGCAACGATTGAGAGTTCCTGATAAGTAATATATTCCATAAAAAATAAGTGTGCTATCTGAGATTATAGAGACAAGCAGATATTTAAAAGATAGGACATTATTTTTTGTTTATTTTAAATTATTCAGCCAGTAATACTAGACATACATCCTGAGAAAATTACATATTTTTTATAAATTGGTCCACTCCTATAAATTTTAAAGTAATAGTTTTAGCACATCTTATAAGCAAAATGATGTATAAAAGTAGGGAAGAGAATTTGAATGAAAAACTTGCA
This sequence comes from Marmota monax, assembly GCF_021218885.2. Classification (NCBI taxonomy): domain Eukaryota; kingdom Metazoa; phylum Chordata; class Mammalia; order Rodentia; family Sciuridae; genus Marmota; species Marmota monax. The sequence goes on along the minus strand of NW_026694983.1, from coordinate 2,267 downwards.
TAAACTCAATCTTCCTTTTATAACAACAACCTGAAATAAGACAAATACTCTTCAAAGCTTGACATTCTGTGATATTTTCAATCACCAGATTAACCAATGGGTGATAACATTTAGAACAACATTTGCTACCAATTAATTTAACTCTTAGAATATTTATAGTATTTTCTGATATTCAACCACTCTTAAATGACAATTATTAACATTGTTTATAATAGAGTTTATTTTAAAGACACAGAAAGAATCAATATAAATCATTTAAAGGAAATAATAACGTAAATGCTACGTTGTTTTTTTTTTTTTCCCCCAGAGAGCCTATATTTAATTCTTCTTCCTTACAACTTAAACTGTACCAATTGGTCATTACCATCGTGATAATTTTAACTAACAATAATATATTATAAAATGCTATGAACCCACTGAGACAGAAGGAGACTCCCTTTCCAGATGCATTGGAGAAGGTCCTGGTCTTAAATCTCTGGCTTCCAGCTGTGCATCACCACATCTGTCCTCTAGTCTGAGGGCAAAAAGGGATGTCCACTCCTATGCCCAGACTTCAAGGGGAAAAAAAGGCTGGAGTTTCTGGTGCAGGGGTTATTACTGCTAATTGAGGCAGGCTGAAGAAGTGTGGATGTGAAGTAAAAAGTTCTGTACATTAAATGCCCTCTTTTGCTGATAATTTCCTTCAATTTAAGCAGAAGGCAAGAGGTGTGGAGAGATTTGCTCTAAAACAATATAGTTCATGAAAAGTGAGGAAGGGAGAACCTTTAAATTTACAAATACTCCTTTTTGCAGCATTTATTTTGCAGGAGACACTGCTTGGTTCATTCAGTAACTGTTTTCAAATGGCTCTCTGGAGCCAAAGATCCCAAACAACAGAACCAAAAATAATGGGAAAGGAACCAGACAAGAACAGTGCCTTAATAAACTGTGTCTAATATGCTCCCTCTTTTTCACTCTTAAGTATTTATTTACTATTTAGTTATTCTAAGTGTTATGATGGAAAGTTATAGAAACACATTAATGCTGAGGAAGGAAAAAACAAAGACTGGGTTTTACTCTCTGAATTTTCTTCCAGTGTGTCAGTTGTGTCCACTAAACCCATATTTGAAGTTGAAAGCTTAAGGAGAGTGTGTTGAATTAGCAAGGCATCTTTCTGGCTCAAACATCAACAGGGTGGGAGACATAAAGGACCCTTTCTGCAAACACCTCAGTGATGTTCTTTTGCTCTTCACTTAAAACAGGAAGACCAATAATTACAGCTACTTAATCTCAATTTCGTCACAATAGAAACTATTGGAAAATATTTCAAAAGTTGTATCAATAAGAACCTATGCATTTATGTTTTATTCTCAAAATCTGTTGATGTTTTCTGGGTGTGAAACATGAATTCACCCAGAACACAAGTTAGTGTTGATAGCTTTGCTCAGAGCACCCTTTACATCCTTATTTCTTAAGCTGTAGATCAGAGGGGTCAACATGGGGATAACAACTGTGTAGAAAACAGAGGCCATTTTATCTGTGTCCATTGAGTAACTCGAGCTGGGTCGAAAATACATGAACAGGAGTGTGCCATGAAATATGGCCACAGCTGTAAGGTGAGAGGCGCATGTGGAGAAGGCTTTGCGTCTGCCCTCAGCTGAGTTCATCCTAAAGATAGTCATGATGATGTAGCTGTAGGAGAGGAGGACAGTGACAATGCTGAGTCCAACAACACAGCCAATGAAGGTGAACATCACTATCTCGTTGATGGAGGTATCTGAGCAAGAGAGGGCTAGCAAAGGTGGGTTGTCACAGAAAAAGTGATTGATGACATTTGAATTGCAGAAGGACAATCGAAATGTCAAGCAAATGTGGATTGCTGAGTCTACCAAGCCTACAAGGTAGGCAACTGCCACTAGCTGGGTACAGATCCTCCTGGACATTGCGATTGTATAAAGAAGTGGATTGCAGATGGCAACATATCAATCATAGGCCATGACAGCCAACATGAGACATTCCACATCTGCAAAGGCACCAAAAAATACATTTGGATGGCACATAAATCATGTGTAATTTCCTTTTGCTCAGATAAGAAATCAGCCAGCATCTTTGGAGAGACAGTGGAAGAATAGCAGATGTCACAGAAAGACAGATTGCTCAGGAAAAAATACATGGGTGTGTGAAGTCTGGGGTTTACCTTGATCAGCAAGATCATCCCTAGATTGGCAATCAAGGTTATGCCATAAACAAGGAAGAAGAACACAAAGAGCCCCTTTTGCACATCCTGT
>NW_026694982.1:0-7154 GCF_021218885.2 Marmota monax | reverse complement strand
AGCCCAGTTGTCAGAGCCTGCTCTGGGGTCGTTCTGCACCCCCCTGCCAGGGGACCCGTGCTCCGGAGGAGGGGGACGGAGAGCCTCGGCGGCAGCCGCTTGGGCCCCTGGGGCCTGGCACCGGGCTGAAGAGCTGCGGAGGCCAGGGCGGCTCTGCTACGGTCGCAGACAAGCGCGGACGCTCGTCAGTGCGGCCCAGAGTTTCATTTCTAGAAATCTGGTCTGGAAACAGAAGCAGCAGTTTGTATAATCCCAAGAACTTGCTTATACCAGGAAGCTGTAAGAGCAACATGAATATTACTGAGGAGATGTAACATGGTGGCAGGCACAGAGAGATCAAGTCTCTGACATCGTCAACTGCGCGGGCATAGGGAGCCGTAAACTGTCTAAATGCTGTTTGCTCAGGATCACTAGGCAATGCTGAGCTGACGTGGATCTGGGGTGTACAGGCTGGGCCCCTCAGAACACACACACAGAGCCCGAATCGGAGGCAATTAAGCTCCGGTTCGCCTGCTTCGTGTGACTCAGCACTAACGATCCCGCTGAAATAATTGGCCGGCCCTTAGGAACTTACAGAGGTAAAAGCCAACCGAGCCTTCATAGGCAGTGGCCACAGGACTGAAACGGGGATTGGGAGAGACAGTCAGGACCCACCCGTTGCATTGGTCATCCGGCAAAGGGAACGAACGGTCACCATTTGCATGGGATATCACCATGGCAGAGAAATGGCGTCACGGGCGGAGGAGATAACTGCATTGAAACCAGCGCGACAGGTGTGTAATCCCCTAGCCATCTCTCTCCACACAGCGGGGAAACCTTAAGGGCCACTCCCAGCTCTCCTGTGAACGCAATAACCAGACCGAGGGAATCAGGAGTGGCGCGGGACTCGCGGCTACCGCTCCCACCAGTGCTGACAACTGAGGTCTCTTGCACCAGCTACCGGGGGCGTGGCTACAGGAGGGCAAGCAAATTCGCTGGGGGATCTCAGCCCCAAGCTCTACAAACTTAGGGTCTGAGGGAGGCAAACAGGGAGAGTGAGCCCAGGTGTTCATGAAAACAGGGCTCCCAGGAGCAGCAGACCTGGCGTGTAGCCAGTATTGTGGTGAGCGCCACAGGTGAGCACGGCCTGGCTTGAGGAAACACAAGACAAGGCCCTAGACACTCAGGATTGGAGACCCGCCCAGTCTAGGAGAAAGAGCTGCTGCACAGTGAATGGTTCCCACCTATTGAGAGGAGAAGCTTGGCCCAGTGGGCACAGCTCCACCTACTGGAAGAGAAGTTAATAGAACGCTAGGACTGCATTTATTATTATTATTATTATTATCATTTTTTTCTTTTCTTTTCTTTTTTTTTTCTTTTTTTTCTTCTTTTTCTTTCATTTTCAATTTTTATTTGTTGTTGTTCTTTAATTTTTTTTCAATGTTTCTATTTTTTTATTTTTTTTTTATTTTATTATTATTATTATTTTAATTTTAATTTTCATTTTTTATTATCACTATTATTTTTGTTAAAATTTTTTTTTCGTCTTTTCTTTCTTTCTTTATTATCTAATCTTTGTTATTCTTGTTTCTTTTGTCTTTTCATTTCTTTTCAATCTTCTTATTCCCCCTTCCTTGAATTCTACCTGCCTACTCTCATTCTCTTTAGTGACTTCTTCCCTTCCCTTCTAATATCTTTCCTCTCAAGCATCAAATAAATCTATAAGAGTAAACAGTAACTCAGCAGTCAAACAGAACAAGAAGTAACATGAGCAGCATAAAAAAGCAAGGAAGAAAAGGAGTACAAACAATGAAGGACAGCCTAAATATTCAGGAGGACCTAGAGTCAGCAGAAAAATGGTCATATAAAGAACTCAAGGAATACCTTAGACAGATGGAATGGAACCTTAAAGAAGATACGAGACAGCAAATCCAAACAGTGAAAGAACACTTTGAAAATGAATTACATAGACAGATAAAAGAAGAAGTTAAGCATCTTTATCAGGAGATTGAGATTATAAAAAAAAACCAAACAATAATTCTAGAAATGAAGGAAACGATAAACCAAATTAAAAACTCAATTGAGAGTATCACTAACAGAGTGGAGCAAGTAGAAGCCAGAACATCAGATAATGAAGACAAAATATATCATCTTGAAAAAAGCCTAGCCAACTCAGAAAGGCTGGTTAAAAACCATGAGAAAAACATCCAAGAGATATGGGATAACATAAAGAAACCAAACCTACGAGTCATCGGGATAGAAGAAGGTACAGAGATTCAAACCAAGGGAATGAGTAACCTGCTGAAAGAAATAATTACAGAAAACTTTCCAGAAATAAAAAAGGAAACAGATATACAAATTGTAGATGCATACAGGACACCGAGCACACAAAATCACAGTAGACCAACACCAAGACACATTGTTATGAAGATATCCAATATACAGAACAAAGAGAAAATACTAAAAGCTACAAGAGAAAGGAGGCAGATTACATTCAGGGGTAAACCAATAAGGTTAACAACGGATTTTTCATCACAGATGCTGAAAGCGAGAAGATCCTGGAACAATGTATTTCAAACACTGAAAGACAATGGATGCCAACCAAGAATTCTGTATCCAGCAAAATTAAGCTTCAGGTACGATAACGAAATAAAAATCTTTCATGATAAACAAAAGCTAAAAGAATTTGCAGCCAGAAAACCAGCATTGCAAAGCATCTTGAGCAAAACACTACACGAGGAAGAAATGAAAAACAATAACCAAAACCATCAGTGGGAAGTGCCTCTATAAAGACAGAGGGCAGGGGGAAAGCTAACCATGGAGAAACAAACTAAATTAAAAAAAAAAAAGAAGATAAATAATCAAACATGGCTGGAAGTACAAACCATATATCAATAGTAACTCTAAACATTAATGGCTTAAACTCTCCAATAAAGCGACATAGGCTGGTAACATGGATTAAAAAAACAAATCCAACAATATGCTGCCTCCAGGAGACACATCTGATTGGAAAAGACATACACAGGCTGAAGGTGAAAGGTTGGGAAAAAATATACCATGCACACGGTCCTCGTAAGCAAGCAGGGGTGGCCATCCTCATATCGAATAAAATTGACTTCAAGACTAAATTAATCAAAAGGGATAAGGAAGGACATTATATACTGTTAAAAGGAACCATTCACCAACAAGACATAACAATTATCAATATTTATGCACCAAATAATGGTGCTGCGACGTTCATAAAACAAATTCTCCTCAAGTTCAAGAATCAAATAGACCACAACACAATAATTATGGGTGACTTCAACACACCTCTCTCACAATTGGACAGATCCTCCAAACAAAAGCTGAATAAAGAAACTATAGAACTCAATATCACAATCAACAACCTAGACTTAACTGACATATATAGAATATATCAACCATCATCAAGTGGATATACTTTTTTCTCAGCAGCACATGGATCCTCCTCAAAAATAGACCATATATTATGCCATAGGGCAACCCTCAGTAAATATACAGGGGTGGAGATAATACCATGCATTTTATCTGATCATAATGGAATGAAACTGGAAATCAATGATAAAAGACGGAAGGAAAAATCCTACATCACATGGAAAATGAACAATATGTTACTGAATGATCAATGGGTTACAGAAGACATAAAGGAAGAAATCAAAAAATTCTTAGAGATAAATGAAAATACAGACACAACATATCGGAATCTATGGGACACAATGAAAGCAGTTTTAAGAGGGAAATTCATCGCTTGGAGGTCATTCCTCAAAAAAAGGAAAAACCAACAAATAAATGAGCTCACACTTCATCTCAAAGCCCTAGAAAAGGAAGAGCAAAACAACAGCAAATGTAGCAGAAGGCAAGAAATAATTAAAATCAGAGCGGAAATCAATGAAATTGAAACAAAAGAAACTATTGAAAAAATTAACAAAACTAAAAGTTGGTTCTTTGAAAAAATAAATAAGATCGACAGACCCTTAGCCATGCTAACGAAGAGAAGAAGAGAGAGAACTCAAATCACTAACATATGGGATGAAAAAGGCAATATCACAACAGACACTACAGAAATACAGAAGACAATTAGAAATTATTTTGAAAACCTATATTCCAATAAAATAGAAGATAGTGAAGACATTGATAAATTCCTTAAGTCATATGATTTGCCCAGACTGAGTCAGGAGGATACTCACAACTTAAACAGACCAATAACAATAGATGAAATAGAAGAAGCAATCAAAAGACTTCCAACCAAGAAAAGCCCAGGACCTGATGGGTATACAGCGGAGTTTTACAAAACCTTTAAGGAAGAATTAATACCAATACTTTTCAAGTTATTTCAGGAAATAGAAAAAGAAGGAGCTCTGCCAAATTCATTCTATGAGGCCAACATCACCCTGATTCCGAAACCAGACAAAGACACCTCAAAGAAAGAAAACTACAGACCAATATCTCTGATGAACATAGATGCAAAAATCCTCAATAAAATTCTGGTGAATCGGATACAAAGGCACATCAAAAAAATTGTGCACCATGATCAAGTAGGATTCATCCCTGGGATGCAAGGATGGTTCAATATACGGAAATCAATAAATGTTATTCACCACATCAATAGACTTAAAAATAAGAACCATATGATCATCTCAATAGACGCAGAAAAAGCATTCGACAAAGTACAGCATCCCTTTATGTTCAAAACATTAGAAAAACTAGGGATAACAGGAACTTACCTCGACATTGTAAAAGCTATCTATGCTAAGCCTCAGGCTAGCATCATTCTCAATGGAGAAAAATTGAAGGCATTCCCCCTAAAATCTGGAACAAGACAGGGATGCCCTCTATCACCACTTCTATTCAATATAGTTCTCGAAACACTGGCCAGAGCAATTAGACAGACGAAAGAAATTAAAGGCATAAAAATAGGAAAGGAAGAACTTAAATTATCACTATTTGCAGATGACATGATTCTATACCTAGAAGACCCAAAAGGGTCTACAAAAAAACTACTAGAACTAATAAATGAATTCAGCAAAGTGGCAGGATATAAAATCAACACGCATAAATCAAAGGCATTTCTGTATATCAGCGACAAAATTTCTGAAACGGAAATGAGGAAAAACACTCCATTCACAATATCCTCAAAAAAAATAAAATACTTGGGAATCAACCTAACAAAAGAGGTGAAAGATTTATATAATGAAAACTACAAAACCCTAAAAAGAGAAGTAGAAGAAGATCTTAGAAGATGGAAAAATATACCCTGTTCATGGATAGGCAGAACTAACATCATCAAAATGGCGATATTACCAAAAGTTCTCTATAGGTTTAATGCAATGCCAATCAAAATCCCAACGGCATTTCTTGTAGAAATGGATAAAGCAATCATGAAATTCATATGGAAAAATAAAAGACCCAGAATAGCAAAAGCAATTCTAAGCAGGAAGTGCGAATCAGGCGGTATAGCGATACCAGACTTCAAACTATACTACAGAGCAATAGTAACAAAAACAGCATGGTACTGGTACCAAAACAGGAGGGTGGACCAATGGTACAGAATAGAGGACACAGAGACTAATCCACAAAGCTACAACTATCTTATATTTGATAAAGGAGCTAAAAACATGCAATGGAGGGAGGATAGCATCTTCAACAAATGGTGCTGGGAAAACTGGAAATCCATATGCAACAAAATGAAACTGAATCCCCTCCTCTCGCCATGCACAAAAGTTAACTCAAAGTGGATCAAGGAGCTAGATATCAAATCAGAGACTCTGCGTCTGATAGAAGAAAAAGTTGGCTCCGATCTACATATTGTAGGGTCGGGCTCCAAATTCCTTAATAGGATACCCATAGCACAAAAGTTGATAACAAAAATCAACAAATGGGACTTACTTAAACTGAAAAGTTTTCTCTCAGCAAGAGAAACAATAAAAGAGGTAAATAGGGAGCCTACATCATGGGAACAAATTTTTACTCCTCACACTTCAGATAGAGCCCTAATATCCAGAGTATACAAAGAACTCAAAAAATTAAGCAATAAGAAAACAAATAACCCAATCAACAAATGGGCCAAAGACCTGAACAGACACTTCTCAGAGGAGGACATACAATCAATCAACAAGTACATGAAAAAATGCTCACCATCTCTAGCAGTCAGAGAAATGCAAATCAAAACCACCCTAAGATACCATCTCACTCCAGTAAGATTGGCAGCCATTATGAAGTCAAACAACAACAAGTGCTGGAGAGGATGTGGGGAAAAGGGTACTCTTGTACATTGCTGGTGGGACTGCAAACTGGTGCGGCCAATCTGGAAAACAGTATGGAGACTCCTGGGAAAGCTGGGAATGGAACCACCATTTGACCCAGCTATTGCCCTTCTTGGACTTTTCCCAGAAGACCTTAAAAGAGCGTACTACAGGGATACTGCTACATCGATGTTCATAGCAGCACAATTCACAATTGCTAGACTGTGGAACCAACCCAGATGCCCTTCAATAGATGAATGGATAAAAAAATGTGGCATTTATACACCATGGAGTATTACGCAGCACTAAAAAATGACAAAATCATAGAATTTGCAGGGAAATGGATGGCACTAGAGCAGATTATGCTTAGTGAAGCTAGCCAATCCCTAAAAAACAAATACCAAATGTCTTCTTTGATATAATGAGAGCAACTAAGAACAGAGCAGGGAGGAAGAGCAGGAAGAAAAGATTAACATTAAACAGATACATGAGGTGGGATGGAAAGGGAGAGAAAAGGGAAATTGCATGGTAATGGAGGGAGACCCTCATTGTTATACAAAATTACATATAAGAGGTTGTGAGGGGAATGGGAAAATAAACAAGGAGAGATATGAATTACAGTGGATGGGGTAGAGAGAGAAGATGGGAGGGGAGGGAGGGGGGATGGTAGAGGATAGGAAAGGTAGCAGAATACAACAGTTACTAATAGGGCATTATGTAAAAATGTGGATGTGTAACCGATGTGATTCTGCAATCTGTATTTGGGGTAAAATTGGGAGTTCATAACCAACTGGAATCTAATGTATGAAATATGATATGTCAAGAGCTTTATACTGTTTTGAACAACCAATAAAAAAATAAAAAAAAATAACAAAAAAATAAAAGAACTTGGAAAAAAAAAAAAAAAAGAAT